>NW_027070192.1:151375-234025 GCF_002906115.3 Quercus suber
TATTTCCAAGAAGTATGAATTCGCACAAGCAGCCACATTCCTACAAGAGATTAAATTCCATCCAGATGCAATGTAAAAGACTTTGTTACACCCTCCAATAAAACACAGCCATGTCAGATTAATGCTTTATTCTACGCCCTAGCTTCTCTTTTTTTTATTTTTTATTTCTGGGCAAAGTGAATCAATTTATATGCACAACTAATTAATATAAGGTGTTTATCCTATGTAAGGTTTTTCGCCCTCATTTTATTTAAGGTTTTTGAGTTAATGTAATTGTTAATTTAAGGAAAATCAGAGTATATAGTATATACAGCATATATTTCAAGGATATCTTATCCAGAACAACTTTAGAGGGGAAAAAACAAAAGGCAATTCTTCAAATTTTCTACGAATAAGTCAAACATAAAAATCTCATTCTCAAAAATATCGTCAAATCAAACGTGGATATTGTTATAGCTTCAAGAATCTGGACGTGCTAGACATGACATTGGTCAGTCACTATTGATGCTCACCTCGCAAAGTATAAGATTAATATTGTCTTAAGATCCATTTTCAGTACACAAAAGGCAAAGTGCTATCGGCATTATATTTTGATTTCTGTAATTCACCACTGTCTTCTTGTGTATGGATGCAGATATATGGATATAGAATGTCATTATGGGCAGAGCACATTGGAGCTCTCGAAGATTGTTTCAAGCAACCGGAGAGCCTCGAATGTGTGAGGCAGGTAAGGTCCTTGAGCGAGCTCAACTGGAGACAATATGCAGCTGATGAGGTAACAGAAATGAAGGGTCACCTATTAAAGTATCCAGTCGAAGTTGATAGAACAGGCAAGGTGAAGCCACTTCCTGACTGTGTAACATTCCCAGACATAGGAGGTACTGTAACTGGGAGTGGGACATTTGCATACATTCATGAAAATTTCACTATCTGATATGGTTGAAGATACCCAATCCTAGAATGGCTGTCAATTTAGTCCAATATAAGTTCCCTAGTGAAGAGTATGACACACTATGTTTGGCTAATGCCAATATCTCACGTCAAGATTCAGTCATACACTGATTTTTCTTTTTTAATTAAAAAAAAAAAAAAAAAAACCTATAATTGTTATTTCTTTTCTTATATATCAAGAGGTAGGATTTGAAATTGCATTTGTTAATTTTAAAGGAAGTTCAAGTGGGTTTTCTTTTTTCTTACTTTTTTGTAATTTTTGGCAAAGGCAAAGAAACAAAACAATCGACAAAAGAGTATTTAAGTTCTACGTTTGGCAAATTCCATAACAATGTAATCTTTGACGTGTTTGTAACTGTCATTCACTTATATCTAAGATCAAAGTGTCAAGATGCAGCTTAAACAAGACATTCTGGTAGGTGTTCATTTGCCATTTGCCAAACTCTCAATTGATCGAAATCAAAGTTTCTACAAACTTTCAATCACTGATTGATCAATCGAACGAAGATTTTGGCTCTTCAATCCAGCTTGATTGATTGAAGATAAAAAATTAAGTTTTCTGACATATTTTAATTACACCGGTGCTATGAGTTCTGAAACCCTACAAAGTCTACTATATAAAGACTATGTTGGGGGAAAGTTTGTGAAAAGGGCAAAAAAATGGAGTAATAAGCCCCAAACTCCCTTTGGGTTCTTTAAAATATGATAAAGTAGAAAGAGTCAAGCCCAAAATTCTAATATTCAATAAATAAAAGCTAATCAAGAGTGAAATAAAAGTGCTAGACAACAAAGGGTGGATAAATATGCATAATACATTAAATCAAAAATTGTTTCGCACATATAACAAGAATGAGAATTTAATAGAGGTGGAGAGAGAGAGAGAGAGAGAGAGAGAGAGAGGGAAGACTATTATGCTTCCACTTTCACCTCAAGACCTCAGAATACTACTGCTAAGTTGCTACGTGGGCTTTTGTTCTGAAAGTAGTGTTTCAATGGATGATCATATAGTAGATTGTGTTAGATTTGATGAAGAGGTTTTATAGCAGGCTTGGGATGTCCTTAAGAATTGGTCTGTGGATAATGAGAGTGGCCAAGGACCTTAATGGTGTTAAAATAGTTAGTGGTAAGGTTTAGATCCACCTTCGTTTTTGTCATAATTAAGGAAAGACTTTGACTAAATGTGATTGGTCATTTGGTTGCATATCCCCAGCTCATTCGACCCCTTGGGAAGCAACTCTATGTGACAAGATGCATCAAAAGTCAGCCAATAAATCAAAGTGCTCTAGGGGACCTAAAATGATTATCTAAAATTTCATTAACATAGAGCAAGAGCTACAGGTTTCCATTTGAGTGGAAATTGTATGCATGTGACCTCCTTTATAAACTATAGGTTTTGCAAGTGGCCCTAACCCACTTAGCAAGACCCACGTTTTGGGCTTATGAAAATGGTCCAAAAAAAACCTACACATACCCCCAAACCACATTCCTTTAAGTCCCCATTAACTCACATGGCTTGGGCCATACAAAAGAAAATAAAATGAGATAAAATACATGAATTAGGCCCAATAAGAGGTCAACGTTGGCTTGTATTGGGCTTATGAAATTTCTTAGCGAAAATGACAATCAACAAACTCTTACATACACGACTTTTATAGTGATTGGAGAGGTAGAAACCCTAAACTATTCAAAGAGAAATTTGTAGCCTCCATCATGGTGAACCCATATTCCTTTGAGTTGTTTCATATTAGTGAGATCAAAATTTGAAAACAAAGAGCCTTCATCCCAATATTGCTATTGTGGAGATCAAATCTTCAAGGAGGGAGTTGGTAGAGGTCTGAACATGATCACAAACAAGGTTCGTGAAGAAGGGATTCATATAGAGGAGTTCAAAAGGTTTAAAGGTGGCGTGGAGTCATGTTAGTAAGTTAAACTACCGAGTAGCATCTAGGGTCATGGGTATGAACTAGATTATAAAACTTTTGTTCATATAGTGGATTTCCATTTTTGGGCAATAATATCCTTTGTAGTGGATTTTCCTTTAGAGTAGTTCTCCGTTGGTTTTTCACATTGTCATCATATCGTTGTGTTTCTTACTTTATGATTATTTCTCTATGTGTTTGGTGAATTGCTGATTTGAATTGTCAAAAATGTGATCATGTAATTGGCTAATTGAAAATAATAATAATAATAACAACTGAGCAAGACACAAAATAAAAACAAGTAAAAGAACAAAATTAAAACACCTACTCACGTGATCAAATAATTGGCTACTTGAAAATAATAATAATAATAATAATAATAACAACAATATTAATACACGTGATCATATAAAAGGGCAAATGGATGAAGTTTTTAAGAAAAGGAAGTGAAGAGTGGAAGGCCGAGAAGATTGGCCGAGGAGAAAAGATCATAGGAGGGAAGAAACTTATGAGAATATGTATGAGTAGTGCTTCTGGTACTTCTTAAAAGTTTGAATTTCTTAAAGAAAAGGGCTTGGAAACTTTAGAAAGTTAGGAAGTCTTGAAGGTTTGAGAGCTAGGAACCTTTGGAGAGCTTGAAGACTTGTGAAATGAGGGAAAATGATTTCCCCGGGTCCCTTATATAGGGGATGGAATCGAGTGGGAGTTATCCTGCTCAAAATTTAAGGAGAAATGTCAACCGTAGGATCTGTGTCTCACCATTGGATGCAAGGAACAAAGCGCCGTCTAGAGTAATTAATGACGCATCGCGGGCTCCGAAGTGTCAATAACAGTTATGGGGTGTGCAAAACTGTACTGCCACACGTGTAAACCAAAGAAATGAATGACCTTAACTCTTGACAAATCAAAACCCCACTTTTTCTCCTTGGATAAGAGGAAAAAATCGGAGTTTTGAGAGGTTATTGTAGGGATAAGGGCCCAAATTTACATATTGGGTTTTGGGCCTTAGTCGAGGACGTTGATTGGTCCGAATACGGATAAACAGTAGTGAGGATATTACATTCAAAATCCCATGAATAAGATGCAAACAGAAAGACTGGGAAAGGTGGTCCAAGGAGGGGTTATCTCCTCGGATGAGCAAAGCACAGACCAAATATACATCCTATCATTCAAAGTGACCTTCTAGGATGTTCTATTGATAGGGATGTGTATTATAAACGTACAAGAGGGATGGAAGCTGAGAAATATCTAAGGAAAAGCTATTGTCGCAGCATTTAATGTTTTGCAACTAACTTTTTGACCGCATTTATGTGGAGAAGACCCTTGAACAATGCTACCTTAGCTATCCCAACTCACAAAGGGGCAGAGAGGGTGTCCGATGGAACAAGCATTTAAGTAATGACTTGGATGATCAACAAGTGAAGGGCCAAGATCATTAAAAGTGAGATATATAATACAAGAGACCCCTGGAGAAATAGGGATCGAAAAAAGGAGGAAAAGAAACATTGTAACAATCAGGAATCAAATTTGTAATCTAACTTAAGAGCAATATATAATAACCAGTCTTCTCGGACTTTGCCAAGGGCCTTTTTCTTTAGTTTAAACTTGTCTAGCTTCAATCTTTTGTCATCAAGACCTACTTTATTTGTTATCTGACTAACTAAAACCCAGTTTTCCGACCTACTCTCTACAAATTCATTGTTTTGGGTTTTTTGGATCTAGGTCCATCCACTTTTTAGACTAGAAATTTAAATTTGGTCCTTACAATATATATTGGGTATTCCTAAGTATTCCCTTGTACATACCTAAGTATTCCCTTGTATATGTACAGATGGGTTATAAGCTAGTAAGAACATAATGTTTTGATTGCCATTATTTATAAATTAAGAGGTTTAAAAATATCAAAATTAAAGGAAGTTAGGGTTGGAATTGGAGCAGTGTTGCTGAGTTATCCGTGCATATAATTATCTGTAAATTATCCTGAAATATTATTTATTTGAGGTTTAATTGAATGAATTGTCCTGAAATAGGATTAATTTAAAAAAAAAAAACATTTTTTCCCAAAATGTTATTAGTTTTTTGTTCGGGGGCGGCTAAGGTGAAAGAAAGCCTTTTATTTTATTTTATTATTATTTGACTGAGAAAACGAGGGAAAACGCAAACCTAATTTTCTAAACGAAGCTTCTCCTCTCTTTTGTCCATTCAGGCATTCTGCTTAGACGCCCTTGAATTCAATATTTCATAAATAAAACAAATTTTCAACGGTCTCTCTTTCTCGCTCTTACTCTTGGTGCTGCGTCAGCGTGTGCGTGTGTTTGCATATAATAATCTGGTGTTGAATAGTACCCATTGCCCTCTTGCTAATAATATTTTATCATGTTTAACTTTGATGGCTATCATTCTTCTTTCTACTCGTTCCACAATCTCTTTGAATTTGTTATTAGTTATTACTCTTTCACAACACTATTTTTCCCGTTACCCATTTTCAGATTTTCAAGTTTGAACCCCACCATCAACATCAACATCAACATCAACATCTTTTTCTTGGTCTCTCACTTACGTTTACCCAGTCAAACCTCCCCTGTATATTACCGATCAAAGTTAAACCCCAAGATGATATTCTCACTTCTTATCAATTTCAGCATACCCACCTGACCAATTATTTTGCTTCACATCTTTGCATTGATTATAAAGTCAAATACCAAGTTCCCAATAGCTGTCTCAGCTTCATTCTGTTTTTAGTTGACCAATCTATTTCATTGCCGAGCCTTCCTTTGGTGTTGAACAAGAAGACAATGTTAAGTGCCTATATTCATTGGGTATTCTTCAAATTTTGATCTTGAGTTCTGTTATTGTCGTTGGGTTTACTTCTTCATAGTCAGTGTAGTTGTTGTTCAACTTCAATCTGCTAAATCAGCCTAATTCAAGTTCTTGATTGCATATTTTGACACATAAAAGAGTGTCCCATACAATTCTAGCTTTATAAGTACTGAAAGATTTGTTGTTCTATGGAGAAGCATGCTGCATATGCTCAAACATACTCATTTGGAGGCTCAAACCATGGTCAGGGTCAACAAGCTGTGCCATTTCAGACCAACAAGAGTTCCCTTAAGGTTTTGCTGTTACATGGGAACTTAGATATCTGGGTAAAGGAGGCCAAAAACCTTCCTAACTTAGATTCGTTTCATAGAAAGTTAGGAGAAATGTTTTCCATATTGCCTGGGAAGGTTAACAACAAAATTGAGGGGCATATGTCTGATAAGATAACAAGTGATCCTTATGTCACAGTGTCAGTCTCAGATGCTGTAATTGGGAGGACATTTGTGATTAGTAATAGTGAGAACCCAGTTTGGAGGCAGAATTTTAATGTTCCTGTTGCACATAATGCTGCAGAAGTGCATTTTGTTGTCAAAGACAGTGATGTTGTTGGCTCACAGGTTATGGGTGCTGTGGGAATTCCAGTGGAGCAATTATATTCTGGCATGAAAATTGAGGGAACCTTCCCAATTCTTAATGCCAATGGGAAGCCCTGTAAGGCTGGAGCTATCTTGAGTTTATCAATTCAGTACACCCCAGTGGATAAAGTGAACATTTATCATGGAGTAGATTCAAGTCCTCATTCCCAAGGGGTCCCTGGTACCTACTTTCCACTTAGGAAATGCGGAAAAGTGACACTATATCAAGATGCCCATGTTCATGATGGTTGCCTTCCCAGTTTGAAGCTTCATGGTGATGTTCAGTATGAGCACAGGAGTTGTTGGCATGATATCTTTGAAGCAATAAGTCAGGCCCGTCGTTTGATATACATTGCAGGGTGGTCGGTGTACCACAAGGTTAAACTGATTCGAGATGGTAATAATGCAACAGATTGCATGTTGGGGGATCTTCTCAAAATCAAGTCACAAGAAGGTGTAAGAGTGCTGCTCCTTGTATGGGATGATCCTACCTCTAGGAGCATTTTGGGATTAAAAACAGTAAGGAACTAAGAAATTTTACTAGTATATATCACCACTATTCCATTATTAGCACAATTTGGGATCAAATATCTTTATATACTTTTCTGGTTAAATTTATTTATTTATTTATTTATTTTTGTCTTCAAATACTACAATGGTTAGTGAATTTCCTTATCATTATGGTTTTTTGTTTTGTGAAGTGAAATTACAATAGAAATACAATTTTATTTTATTCCTCACAATAGCCCTTCTGAATTTATTCGAGATTTCAATTATCAGACAATGAATTATCTAGTTTGTATTTGTTTGTACACGTTCCATTATTTATCTTTTGCCCAAGTTTTTCTTCCTTTGTATGGTCCACTTAATGGCAGGAAGGTAAAACACAATTCAAGTGGCTGACCCCAAGCAGCTTATTATCATTTAAATTTCTGATTTGAGGAGAATTATGCATCATTTTTCTCTTTCTTGCATCAAGTGGTTATTTTTATATCCTCTGTCATTATGTATTCACTGATTTCTATGAAATGTAGGAAGGCATCATGCATACCAATGATGAGGAGACTCGCCATTTTTTTAAGCACTCTTCAGTGCAAGTTCTACTCTGCCCCCGATCTGCTGGAAAAGGACATAGCTGGGTCAAAAAGCAGGTTTGATATAGATAAGTTGCAATATAATTATCAATTTTCCAACTACATGCTGTTTCCTTGAATGCAGCAGCTGCAGAATTGCGTCTCATAATCTTACCTGATGCTGCTTTATTGGATGAACCTATTAAATCTGTGTCTTTTGTGTATATAGTGGTGTGGTTCTGAAGATTTCATTTTACTTTTATTTTCTTTATTGGATGTATTTGCATACAAACACACAAACATAGCATTTACTACTTATATGAGTGTTTTATACATACGAGTATGTATGTATGTATTTATTTATTTGTACAGACATGCATGTATTTCTCAAATGAGATTTTCTGTACTGGTACTTGCTTTGAATTTCTTGTTTTCTTATGTTTTATTATCAGGAAGTTGGAACAATCTATACCCATCATCAGAAAACAGTGATTGTGGATGCGGATGCAGGTCACTATAAACGAAAGATCATGGCATTTGTTGGAGGTCTTGATTTATGCATGGGCCGATATGATACTCCTAAACATCCTCTTTTTAGGACTTTACAAACAGTGCACAAAGATGACTATCGTAACACCAACTTCACGGTAAATCATTCGTTTAATTTTTTTAGTTTCCATGAGTGTAGTTGATCCAAATTTTGGAATATCATTATTCTCCTTTTTTTTGTCCTATGATATATCTGGCAAAGATGAGTATTTTATTTGCAAAACTCATGCATACATGTATGATTTTGTCAGTGTAACTGAGAAGAACTAAAATTATTATTGTTGAAAAAAAAAAGACAAGCACCCGAGCAGTTGCTTGATGTACATTCCAATAACAGGATGCAATAACATACATATGGTTTATTTGTTATTGTGTTAATTTTGTCTCATCTTACACCTGAAATATAATAGACAAGGCTGAGCATGAGGAATCAACTTTAGAAAATATGATAAAGTTTCATGTGGGTATTTTCCCCCCATTTTAACCTTTATTTGGCTTCTAATTAAAATAGGAGCCTCTTGTTGGCTGTCCAAGAGAACCGTGGCATGATTTGCATTGTCGTATTGATGGTCCAGCTGCATATGACATCCTTACCAATTTTGAGGAGCGTTGGCAGAAGGCATCACAACCTCATGGGCTTGGAAAGCTAAAAGCATCATCACATGATGATGCTCTACTTAAGATCGAAAGAATTCCTGACATCACTGGGATAGCAGAGTTTCCTTGCCAAACTCAGAATGATCCAGGGGGTTGGCATGTACAGGTACAATTGATGTCAATCTTCTATTGGAGTCGGATTTTTCAATTCATGATTTCTTCTTCTTCTTTTTTTGGGGGGACTAAAATTTTCCACAATTGAAGGTTTTTCGTTCAATTGATTCCAATTCTGTGAAAGGATTTCCAGAGGACCCAAAAGATGCTATGAGCATGGTGAGAAAAATCCTTGGATATTCAACTCACTTGTTAAAATAAGACATTTGGTTATGTCCCAATGAAGGTAATGAACTAATATGTTTACATTGTTGTAACAGAATCTCTTATGTGGGAAGAATGTACTGATAGACATGAGCATACATACAGCATATGTGAAGGCAATCCGTGCTGCCCAAAAATTCATTTATATTGAGAACCAGTACTTCCTTGGGTCATCATACAATTGGGATTCTCACAAAGACTTAGGTGAGGAACTCTAACAAATGAGGTTAAGAATAAAGAAGTGAGACATAATTCTGTATCTTTAGAACATACTACTATAAAAATCATCCTTCGTTACTTTTTTCCTTTCTTGAAATTTCCTTGACAGCATGGAAATGGTATTCAAAGTGATTCCATTTCTTGTTGAATGTTTCAGTCCTTGTATTTCTATTACTAATATGTATTGTAGGTTGTCATAAAATTTAATTAGAAAAAATATAATACTTTCTTAGTCAAATTTTAGTATAAATGCTCTGTCAATTTTTGGTTTTGCAATCTAGTTACTGCCTTGATTTTGATATTATTTACATAACAAGAACACAGACAGAAATTTCGGTGTTTCTTACAAATATGTGATCCAACCCAGTGACCTGCAAAAGAAAAAAAAAAGGCATTACTGGACATGATCATATAGCACTGGTGTTTCAGATATGAGAATTTAGATATAGCAAAAAGCTAAAGATATACATGCTCTTGTTGTGTAGTCTTGGTGTAATCCAATTTAATTCTCGGACAGGGTCTCAACACAATTAGCTTGGTGGCCAAAAACCATGTTTATTTAATAATATTGATATACTATTTGAATTTTTAAGTGTGATAGTTGGATATTCTACAATAAGCTGACTTGCAGTATTTTATGCTATTTCGAATCGTTTCTGGTAATTGTCTATGTGGCAGGAAAGGTATGCTCTTTCAATTTTTCAGAGGATATTGGAGAAGAAATAATAACAAGTTGGGTTGGGTTGGGAACATCATTGAATTCATAGTTATGAGCAATAAAGTATAACTTTCCCTGCAGGTGCCAATAATTTAATACCGATGGAAATTGCTCTCAAAATTGTTAACAAAATAAAAGCAAATCAGAGGTTCTCTGCATATATCATTATCCCAATGTGGCCAGAAGGTGTTCCTACAAGCACTCCCACTCAGCGGATTCTCTACTGGCAGGTAGATTGTTATTCTCTTTTCTCATTTGATGCATGCAGTTGTCATGTCTATCAGTTAGAAGTCAACACTAATTCTTGAGACCGTAAGGCATTGTTTATGGGTTTCTTGCCACATAATTTTTACCCGGTTTTATTTTGATTCTGCAGCATAAAACAATGCAGATGATGTATGAAATGATTTACAATGCTTTAAAGGAGGTTGGACTTGAGAACAAATATGAGCCACAAGACTATTTGAATTTCTTTTGCCTGGGCAATCGTGAGGCACCAGATACGGAAGACAGTTCAGGTGCAAGAAATTCCGCTGCAGTAAAGACTCCTCAAGTATTTCTCTTCATCTGCCTGAGTACAGTTTTCAGTTTTCTCTTTCCGAAATGTTAAGTTTCCATTTACAGTTAGATCATTCTTTCACCTTTTTCAGTCTTGCTTAAGTGTACTGTATGTTGGTTATGTAGGTACTTACTCAGAAGAGTAGGCGTTTTATGGTTTATGTCCACTCCAAGGGAATGATAGTGGATGATGAGTATGTGATACTAGGATCTGCAAATATAAATCAGCGGTCCATGGAAGGCACCAGAGACACTGAAATTGCAATGGGTGCATATCAGCCTTATCATACCTGGGCAAGCAAACGTTCTAGTCCACATGGACAGGTAAGCTTAACAAAACAGAACTCTTTGCATTTACCTCACTGCTAGATATGTCTGTAAATGTACATGTAAAAGATGCTAAGTGAACTAGAAGGCTACTAGTATAGGGAAAAAAATTCCATTAAGTTTCATTAAAGTTGAGGAAGATATTTTTGGCATAATAAAATAGTAATTCATTGCAAAATTATCTTGAATAATTTTTTCTTGTGTGAGGCTCTGAGCATTGAAATTTCACGAGCCAGTTAGCAAATTATGTAGGCGTGTTACGTGTGAGTGTTTTCCTTAGTTACTGCTTAGTTGTCTAAGTTTGTGATTATCAAAGCAATAAGTACTTAACAAAAAACAAATGTGTCTGAGTGTGGTTCTGGCTATAGGTTTGCTTGATCTGTTTGAAAAATGCTTATAAATCTCTATGGTTTGTCTTTTGAAGAATGATATGATCAAAGCTTGAGAAAGACTCTTGCATGGAATTTAGTTTGGGTCATCTTTTAATCATAAGAGGATTCTCTGTTTGGCCGTAAATAGCTCAGGAAATCTGGATTCAGCATCCACATTCCCACAAAACCTCAAATTTGTGGGAATGTGGAGTCCCCCAAAACATATGGGCGTATCCACATTCTTAAAGAATGGAAAGTCCCCCCCCCCCCCCCCCCTCCCTCTCTCTCCATTTAACTAATGAATTTAATGTTAAGATAATAAAATTAAAAAAAAAAAGTATATGTTTTTTTTTTTTTTTTTTTTTTAAGTCGAGAAGTATGAGATTTATTTTCTCCACATAAATAATTAAAATTAAACCACGCAAGTGTCAATCTACAATTAGAAAATAGAGCATACAACGTTTATACTTTATAGTATAGTAATGCAAAGTGTTTTTTTATGAATCAATTTATATTTAAAACTAACCAATGCAAGGTGTTTATCCTATGTCCTCGTCTTTTTTTTTTTTTTTTTTTTTTTTATATATATATATATATATATGAATTCACATGATACTTTTGGTATCTTTTCTTTTCTTGTATGAAGAAAACTCAAAACATATATTTCAAGTTTATATATCTTTTTCATATGAACTTTAGATGAAAAAAAAAAAAAAAGGAAAAAAAAAAACAAAAAAAACAAAAAAACAAAAACAAAAGGCAAAAGATGATCCTTCAAAAAATTTAGGAATAAATAACATAAAAATCTCATTTTTTCAAAAATTTTGCCTAACCAATCATGTACATTATATTTCCAAGAATCTGGGTTTAGGAGAAACTATTGGACTCTCCATTATTGATGCTCACCCAGCAAAGTTTTAGTTAATTTTGTCTTAAGGAAACAAAAAACAAGTGCTATTGGCATTCATATTTTGATTTCTGAAATTCACCACTATCTTCTTATGTATGGATGCAGATATATGGATATAGAGTATCATTATGGGCAGAGCACATTGGAGCTCTCGAAGGATGTTTCAAGCACCCAGAGAGCCTCGAATGTGTGAGGCGGGTAAAGTCCTTGAGCGAGCTCAATTGGAGACAATATGTAGCTGATGAGGTAACAGAAATGAAGGGTCACCTATTAAAGTACCCACTCGAAGTTGATCGAACAGGCAAGGTGAAGCCTCTTCCCGGCTGTGCAACATTCCCAGACGTAGGAGGAACTATAACTGGGACATTTACAGTCATTCAAGAAAACCTCACTATCTGATCCACTTCATGATACCTAATCCCATAATTGTTGACAATTTAGACCAATTATGTTCCCAATGAAGAGAGTATATATGCTTCCACTCTATGTTTGGCAAATTCCAGTATCTCACGTCATGATTCAATTGTATACTTTTTTTAATTTATTTTTTTTCCCTATATTTGTTCATCCATTCTTATGTATCATAATGTAGGATTAGAACTTACATTTGTTAGCCTGTTTGTTCAATTATTAAAGGAAGTGGGTTTTTTATTTTTTATTTTTTTTCTAATACTTATTTCATTTTTGGCGATGCATGGCAAGGAAACAAAACATTAGAAAAAAGAACCAAGAGCAGTGCACAAACTAAAAACAACTAAAAACAAAGCCAATGACCTATGTCCCAGCTCTCCTGACATGGGAGTAAGACTGTAAAGAAGCCTACGTAGGAGCATCTTTTTGTGTTGGCTGTGAATTTTCAAAGAAAAGGTTGTTCGATCCACAATTGAAAAAGAAATATTCTCTAAGTTGAATAGTTCTTCTACCTTCCAATTTCATCTGTTTTTTTTAGTACGGCTTACCAATTCAGCAGTTACATCATGTGATAATATTTTTTAGAAAAAAAGAAAAAAAAAAAACGAATTACACCCTTTAAATTTGGGAAAATTTGTCATTTTGATCCATTAAGTTCACATAAATAAAAATAAGTTTTATGAGAAGGCCACAGGATCGGAGCTCCAAATAACCGTTCCAACGCTGCTCTAACAAGAATACTTTCCGGCAGCTTGATCCTTCAAGTGTGGTCATTGGGTGGCTCACAGTGTGGTGGTTTAGTGGGGCTCTAAGTGACCAACTGAGTAAGGTGATTTGTGGTTTGATTTATACGTTGTTACGGGCAAAATGGTTGAAATTTTGGGATTTATTAGGCAATAATTGAGTGGGTTTGAGATTAATGCTATTCAGTTTTTATTTTACTAAATGTGTGTGTGTGTGTGTGTTTTTTTTTTTTTTTTTTCATAATAGATGAAACATGGGTTTTAGATTGTAATTCAGTTTTGATATACATACATACACACACACACACGTGTGTGTGTGTATATATATATATATATGTATATTCTGTTAACATCTAAATCATGGTGTTGCAAAAATGTTGTGAGGGTTTAACTTTTCATTTGCAATGGTTGGTTGCTTTCTTTTCTTTTTTTCTTTTTTTTTTTAATACAAGAAAAATGTTTTTCTATACTCTAATCTACGAGTATATGTATGTGAAGCTCTCTTCAGAAAACTTGAACCCTAACCCATACCTCCCACACTCCATAAGCATTTATACATGTGAAGTGACCATCGCGCCAAGGGTGCGCGGTGACAGTTAGTTGCTTTCAATTGTCGATGATTCGGTACTCTAATTAGCTTACATTTAGTGAATTTTTTATTATTTAATTGTTTTAATTTTAGAGTTTATTTTTTATTTAAAATATATTAATAAATTTTAATTATTAAAAATATTTCTTCAATGGCTAACAGCAACCTTTTTATCGGAAGGATGAACATGGAAACATGGTTGAATTTAATGGACCAAAATGACAAAAATGAAATTACAAAAATTTAAAATGACAATTGTCCAAATTAAAATAGTGTAATTTGTATTTTTTTTTTTAATACTAAGAAGTGTAATATCCTAAACATTTGGCATTCAATATTGTCCACATATATGGGATCATTGCTAATAATAATAATAAAAAAGTGATATGATATAATCGAAAATTAGTAGAGAGAAAGAGAGAGAGAGAGAGAGAGAGAGAGAGAGAGAGAGAGAGAGATGGCTAGTGTTTATAAATAAGAGAGTTTATACAAAAGTAGCACTCCCTCTCCAAATACTTTAAGTCTTATACATAACAACGGTAAATAAAAGAAGGGCAACTATCATATTCTTCTACTTTGCTTGCTTGCTCTCTTCCCATTTTTGCTAGTCTATCTGCACAACTATTAGCCTCACCAAATATATGACTTGGATGAGTGGTCTATTGTTGGTCCAATAAATTCTTGCAATCAAAAACCAAAGCAACAATATCAAATGCCAAATATAACATAGGATTAGGGCTATCCAAACCCAATTGGAGCTCGAAAACCTGGCCAAACCACCCGACGTCGACCTGATTCCAGCCCGAACCGAAGCTCCAGTTGGTTGGTAGTGAGTCTCCGTTTTCAAGAACCGACCCCAGCAGGTAGAGTGGTGGGTTTCCTTCTCCAAAACCTGTGTCACTCAACCCGACTGGAGCTATATACGAAATTCAACTAAATCCAACTAAATCCAACAAGATTAAGCTAAATTTGGTGAGATCTTGATCATATCTAGTGAGATTTAGCCAGATCTGGCCAAATCACAGTTTCA
Source organism: Quercus suber (assembly GCF_002906115.3). Taxonomy (NCBI): domain Eukaryota; kingdom Viridiplantae; phylum Streptophyta; class Magnoliopsida; order Fagales; family Fagaceae; genus Quercus; species Quercus suber. Next base: position 166,174 of record NW_027070192.1, read on the forward strand.
ACAAAAATTTGTAAATTCCGGCAAAAATTTTGCAAATTTCAGCGAAATTTTGTAGTTTACGGTAAAGTTTACCATCGATCGATCGACCCGAGCACACCCGAACCCGAAATCGACACGACTAATTGACGTCAGTGGTCAGTTTCGGGTCCCTCCACCTGACATCGATGGGTCAGGTCTAGGCTGGGTCCAAAACCGACTCGGCCCGACTCTTGGACAGGCTTACATTGGATGTTAACTAATTAATCATAAGTTGTGAACCTTCTTCCAAAATGATATGTTTATATTATAGCCAATAAAATTGGAGGTTTTCATTTGTTTCTTCTTTCATCATTTTTTTTAAATTTATTTTAACTGCATCTCTTTAAAGTGATGTGTTGTGATTTCCCTAAACCATCTTATTAATCTGACCTATAAATACATTGGTTAATTTTATTACGAAACACTAATAAACTAGTAAGCAAAACTAAATCTAATTTCCTAAATAGTTAACAAATTTATGGTATAAAAAAAATAGATATTATACTCAAATATGATGTCACTTTAGATAAATTCTCATAGATCAGCACTCCGTTTAACGACTGAGACAGAGAGTTCTTTTGGACAATAGGAATCGTATCCAAGTCAAAAGGGTATAATATACAGTACTCTGCAGGGGCATCAAGCGCAATCCTCGGCGCACGATAAGTTGATAACAAGTAACAACTCACTATCCTCTGTGCACGATAACAAGTAACAACTCACTATCCAGCAGATCACAAGCGGACAACACTTTTCTTAAATACATATACTGCCCGCACAATAAAATAGGAAGAAAAAAAACCCATGTGATGTAGTGCTTCTCATTAACTTTGCATAATTATTTTTCATATTTTTTTTAAAGTGAAAAATAGGTAGATCGGATCAAAATATGTATGATTTTTTTTTTATTTTTTTTTTATTAACAATGTATGAAATTTATAAGTGTGAATCCCAAATTAAACTAAAAAAAAAGAGTGTTCTATATTCCAAGATAACTCTATTCTGATTTGAAATTTATATTCGTCATGCAAATTACAAAATACACTCTAAGGAAAAAAAAAAAGAAAAAGAAAAAAGAGATAAAGTTTGAGTTCAATGTTCAATTGTACAGAATTCATCATAATTGTGACATATGTTTACTTTTAGTCACATATCATTATTCCAATGAGTCCAATATACTTAGTGCGATGGTCACTCCACAAGTATAAATGTTTATGGAGTGTGGGGAGCAAGGACTAGTGTTCAAGTCTCCAGGAGGGAGTTTCACACACATATACTATTAGATTAGGCTAGAGTAGAATTTTTATCTTGTATAAAAAAAAAAAAAAAAAAAATTTCAAGAATGACTCCAAGTAGTTTTGATTTAACTAATAATAGGAGTAATATTATATTTCAATTCCACTTTTAACCAAAAAAAAAAACTTTCAATTGGTAAACAAATCCAACAAGGTATGATCTAGGAGTTCAAGTCAATCTTTCACATTATATATATATATATAGATTTTTTTTTTCAAAGCAATTTCATGCAACTATTTAAGGGATTAAGAATGAGAGGGACTTCAAAAATTTAAGAGAGAGAGAGAGGGGGGGGGGGGGGAAGAGGCAATAAAACGCAAAAACAAGGGTGAAAAGTATTTTATTTAACTCCTATAATAATATGGAAAAATTAAGCACACTACAATCATGGGAAGAGTAGTGCCTAAGTCATAACTCAAATCATTGAAGGCACACAAATTATCTTATTAGAATAACTTTATCAACCAGTTAATCCTTAGGAAGATTTAAAACAGGTGAAGTTTTAACCATGGTTTTAAAAATCAGTACTGTTAAAGAATCGATTTTGGCCTTGGTTCTCAGTTTTATCCAATTTTTGACCGATTTTGGCCGATTTTGGGACTTTTTATTGAACCGAATTAGTGCTCAGTATCGTTCTAGATTGAACCGATTGGTCCAATCTAGTTTTTAAAACTATGGTTTCAACTTTGCCCAAGAATGTATTCTCCAAGGAAAGGAGTCCTCCTTCCTCTTGTTGGAGTTGTAGACCCCACCATTTATTGCACACTGGGAAGCACATCTCCTATGAGAGAGAGAGAGAGAGAGGGGGGGGGGGACTCCTTCCACTGGTGTAAATAATTTTCTAACTACCCAACCACAAAGATTTGAGCACCAAATTCAAGAAAGTTGCTTAAACTCTATTATGGAAATTGACAATTATGATGCAAGGATAAAGAATTCCGGTCATAATGGAGTCAGTTATGTGACTTATGTCTATTACAAAAGAACAATTCCACATAAGGAAGGACTCATTGATACAAATATGAGACAACAACCATAATCAATAAGTAGTTTATGCCTTAATCCTATTTCCTAACTTACTCATTAGAGTTGTTGATATCATGCCATAAATGCAGTGGCGGCTCCATGATTTTTTTTCTAGGGGGTCAACAATGACAGAGCTAGAAATTTGTCATGGGGGATTAGTAAAAAATAAAATGATATATTTTTTTTCTATACATACAACTTCCATATTATATACAATAATCTAAAATAGTTTTCTAAATACAATTCAGTATACAATACGACTATATTGTACAATAGTCTAAAAAAGTTATTTATAGTTTAAGGATCGGTAAGACAACAAATATAATTAAATAATTAACCATAAATTTTTGTGAAATTAATAATAACTCATTATATTTATATGTATTATCAATTAAATAAATAAAAAAATGATAAAGAAGAATAGTAACATACCTAGGAGTAGAACTAGGACTCTAGGTGTAAATGTGAAGCTAAGAAAAAAAAAATAGTAACTAATATAAGTTTTGCTTTTAAAGTGTATGGCTTTTTAATCATACACGTGGTCTTTCTCTTGAAATTTGAGCAAGTACTAAAAGACTTCTTGGACTTGGAAATCTGTAGAGTATTTTTCAAACTATTTGATCAAATAAAGAGAGAAACTAAGAAAATATAGAAGAGGGGAAGAGAGATAAGGAGAATGGGAAAGAATAACATATGTAGATAGAAATCTGTTGGTTGTAACAGTAGTGTAATTTTTTGCTTATGAAAAAAAAGTGTAGGGAAAAACAGCTTCATTTTGTTGTTAACAATAATGTAAGCCAGAGTCTCGGAGAGAAGATTTATTTATTTTAACGAATGAGCAAAAATTGAAACATTTTTTAAATAAAATTCAATACACAAAAATTTTATAACAAAATCTAGTTGGCCAATTATTAATGATAGGTAAAAAATGATGCTAATTGTGGGTCCAAATAAAAACTAGTTACAACTTGCCATAAAACATTTATTGTGAAAATATTATGAAAGTAGCATTAAGATGATCATATTCACTTTCTCCACCAAAAAAAAAAAAAGAAGAAGAAGAAGAAGAAGAAGAAGAAGAAGATGATCATATTCAAATTTATTTTAGTTGGGTTTAAATAAAATTTAGGGTCAAGGTGTTCAAATTTTTATTTTAAGGTGGGTCAAAACAAAAGTTAAAAAAAATATTATATATATATATATATAATTGTTGGGCCTTTTTTTGCTATGTTGGGCCGGGCTGGCCCTTTGTGAATGTAGGCCTAAGTGTTATGGGTTGCAGGAGTCGAGACCGGACCAACTGGAACTCAACTTGACCGGTTTGTGCGCGAACTATGCCTCGTCTGCCAGGAGGGTACTTACCGCAGACTGGGTTGTTCCAGCGAAGAGCTTGCGACAGGCAGATATAATTGATAAAGCAAACTCATGTGTTCTGGAATGACCAGATAGTTCTTCTAATAAGAAATGACCAAACTACAATAACATTTAGCAATTTTTGACAAATAAATAGTAAGGGCAAATGGTAACGAAGATTTAATCCACAGTTTATGTAAATAAATTCAGTTTGGGCCCGCAGGAGTAAGGTCAAAGAGAAAGAACGCCCCTTCTCAACGCAATTAACCTCTGAGGAAAGGAAAACGGGATTCCTGCCGCGGAAGTTAATAGATTTGAGGGAGGCGGACCTGAATGGACACTTCTCAAAACAACTGTAGAAGAGAGCAGGGATTCGAGAGGGAGAGAAGGGAAGGGGCTTATCGGTGCATGCCACTCTCACTTGCTCCGTTTTTTCTCTCTTTCTCTCTTTCTTTTCTAGTCCTTTCTTAGTAATTTCCACTTTGGTCCTTTTTTAGTGTTATCCTCCTCTGTTTTTCTAAGCAAGTTACAGAGTATTCTTTTTTTTTTTTTTTTTTTTTTTTTTTTTTTTTTTTNTCAAAACGAGGACTGGCATAAATAGCACTAATTAACCAGCTAAGGGTCAAGCAAAAACATTTTCTTTTAAGCAAACAAGCAAAAGCATTTAATCAAACTGAATGGCATAATTTGCTGGATCACTTCTAGATAATCGCTTATTGGGAAGTTTTATTTGTTTGATTCTAATCTTCTGAAAATTTCCTTTTTTTGTTTTTTTTTTTTAATAATAAACAATAGTCAATTTACAATAGAGTAGGAGATATTTAAACTTTAGACAGTTTCATTGAAAATACAAAAAATATATATCAATTAAGTTATGAGACTTTTAGCATTTATTAGTTCTTATGATTTTTTAGATAAATAAACGACACCAAAATTAAAAAGGGTCATATTAACGAATGTTTTTAAGGTATTTGTTAATAAATTATTTTAAGAAAGTTTTAATACTACTTTTATGGGAAATGTAGAAAATTGTTAAAAAAATTCATTACTTTTTAATTTTCCCATAAAAAATTTCTAAAAATATCTCATAAACCAATATTCTTAAGGCATCCGTTAACATTTCCTAATTAAAAAATAAAAAGCATTTGAGGTCACCAACATTTTTTTTTTTTTTTTGTATTTAGGATATCTTTGGCACATTTATGCCGTGGCAGCATTATGTTCAAGCCAGGGGGTTCAAATGCTGACAGATTTAAGCTTGGCAGGAGTTTTCTTGGCCGGCACAGGAATGTTGACCACTTTAACCTTCTTTTCCCAACCTGAAGGGTAATCACCTGTGTGCCAATACCGTCCACTCTTCTCCTCGTCCCACTCGAAGATGGCAGATCGATTCTGTTTCCTGGCATAGGCCAACACGGACTTAGAAGGAAGGAGTAATTGAGGATTGGGGGAGATAACAATACTGAGTCCCTCAGGAGGTATAAGAGAGAAACCGCGACTACCAGCCAACTCTGCATCAAACGAGTTCATGACAAGCTGCCAATAGAGGTGCATAGCAGCGGTGCAAAGGCCTTCCCTCGAAGAACCAGCAACTGTGACCGCACTGAAATGCTTTCTCCAAAAGTGGAAAGCAGTGTGCCGCAGAAAGGGCCTAGTCGAAGTAGGAGACTCTGCGAGGAAGGAGAGATCATCAGGGATATCCTGGTCCAGGCCAAACTGTCTCCTCACTCGGTTGGCAGGGTAATGAACAAACCTGACACCCTCATCTACCAAATAGGGCAGCCATCCAGGATTAGTGGCAGCCAAATATGTGATGCCCGTCTCATCAAAGCTAGCCAGCGGGGTAGTAGTACCAACGGTATCAACAAACAGACCCATTACCGAATCAGCACAAGTATAACCAGGACGCAACTGTCTATAAGCTCTCCAAGAAAAACCAACACCCTCATCAAAGGACTCAACGACAAAATAATCGATGGGCTTCAAACCAGACCAACGAAAAGCCAAAGGAAAATCGAGCTCAAACCTGCCACAAAAATCAGTAATGGCTCGCTGACAAGATTGGTACTTCTCTTTAGCAAATCTGACAGGCCTACACTTCGCCAAATATTGAGCACAACGCTCAAACAACAACTGCTGTAGAATAGTGTTGTGTACAGAGGAAGCAACTATGTGGCAGGAACCGGCCTGACTCTCATCACTCCGCAGGATATCTAGTTTCACATATAAATGCCTAAAAAACATGGGGGCTAGCGGCAGACTCACCCCAGCAGATATTTTAATGGCCAAACGAAAGTACAACAGCTTTATGGCATAATGGGGATGGGACCCAAAGACAAACTTAGAAAGCCAAAAAGTAATAAAGGCAGCACGATGAGCAACAGCAGAAAACTTGGAAGAGGAACTAACCCAATAAGATAGCTTAGCATTTCCGGCCATCCTCTTCTTCAACTCCGCTTCAATATCTTCTTCTTCTGGGGAAAGCTCAATAGCGGCAGGATCAACATCCCCAAGAATAGGCAAAAGAAACTGATTGGCCACATCCTCGAGAGTGACCGTAACTTCGCCACAAGAGAAAAAGAATGTGTGAGGGGTGGAACACCACCGGCGAACTAAATGGCGAAGATTGTAGAGGTCTCGGAAGTTGGAAAAGCTTCGGGAAAGAACGACGGCCTTTAGAACACCGGCCCGCTGAAGCAAACCCATGAAATGCATATCCAATAACTCACTGTCAACCCACTCTTTCCAACCCAAGGCGGTGCCAGACCCAAACTCAAAATGAATAGGCACAGGAAGGGCGACGCCTTGACGGATGACCAAATCGGAGATGGAGGAAGACACTGGAGCCCAAGAAACGTCGGGGTTTCGCCGGCAAAGAACGAGCCACACACGGCTCGGCGGCGGCAGTACATAATCCCCAGGAGCCTGAGGAAATTGAGGACTAGGATAGTACCAAGGATCAATCAGAGGGGCCCACTCGCTGTTTGGGTCGCGCCGCTCTTCCTCCTCCTCAAAACGGTCCGAATTGGAGCGCACGTCCTCCTTTTCTACTTCTTGTTCCACCGGAGGATCTGCGGCGACGCTTTTCCCTTTACGGCGAGAAGAAGCTGGCGTTTTCACCAGTGCCATAGTGTAAGGATTTGAACGAAGCAAGGGAGAGATGGGTGTTCGAGAAGAAGATGATGATGAGGAAAGGAAAATATTTTGAAATAAAAGGAGTTTGTGTCTGCGTTGGGAAGGGATTCTTCTCTTAAATACCTGAGTTATTAAGGCCGGCGCGAAGAGAGGCGACATGTTAGCCATTGAGAAAAGAACGAAATTAATGAGGCAGCAGTTATGTTTTAAAGCAACTACCATTTTGGGAAATTCGAAGAGTTGTCACTGTTCACGGCAAGAGAAAAAAATATATCTATGCAGGAAGGAATTTGTGGTTTCAAAAAGCCCACGAAGGAAAAGAAAAAGTGAGAAAAGACAAAAAAGTCCTTCATTCACATATGAACCGCAAGAACGCTCCATATGTTCAGGGGGCTAAATGTTGAGGGTCATTTCTGTAAAGCCAGCCCAACCTAGCGAAGCAGGCAATAAGAGTGGCAGGCATGGAATAAGACTTTTAGGCCCAAGCGGCAGAAAAGGTAGGACACAGGCCCATAACATGAATAAATGGGTCTTGAGGAAGTAAATGGGCCTAAAGGGCCCGGAAAGAAAGAAATGACACCCATGAGCAATGTATGTTATGAAAAAGCAAGAATGGGCCGCGGCAGGCCTAAGGCAATGTAAACAAAGAAAGTAAGGGATAATGGCAAGCTCATTGTGGGGGCCTTTTTTGCTATGTTGGGCCGGGCTGGTCCTTTGTGAATGTAGGCCCAAGTGTTCTGGGTTGTAGGAGTCGAGACCGGGCCAACTAGAACTCAACTTGGTCGGTTTGTGCGTGAACTATGCCTCGTCTGCCAGGAGGGTACTTACCGCAGACAGGGTTGTTCCAGCGAAGAGCTTGCGGCCGGCAGATATAATTGATAAAGCAAACTCCTGTGTTCTGGAATGACCAGATAGTTCTTCTGATAAGAAATGGCCAAACTACAATAACATTTAGCAATATTTTGACAAATAAATAATAAGGGCAAATGGTAACGGATATTTAATCCACAGTTTATGTAAATAAATTCAGTTTGACTCGCAGGAGTGAGGCCAAAGAGAAAGAACACCCCTTCTCAATGCAATTAACCTCTGAGGAAACGAAAACGGGATTCCTGCCGTGGAAGTTAATAGGTTTGAGGGAGGCGGACCTGAATGGCACTTCTCAAAATAACTGTAGAAGAGAGCAGTGATTCGAGAGGGAAAGAAGGGAAGGGGCTTATCGGTGCATGCCACTCTCACTCGCTCCGTTTTTTCTCTCTTTCTCTCTTTCTTTTCCAGTCCTTTCTTAGTAATTTCCACTTTGATCGTTTTTTAGTATTATCCTACTCTGTTTTTCTAAGCAAGTTACAGAGTATTCTCTTTTTAAGTTGCGTTGTATTGCCTCGTGCCTCTTGTTGTTTTTGCACATGGCAGAGGCGCCCTTTTATAGAGCCTGCCGAGATCGATTCTTTACTATTCTACCCTCTAACCGTTTTTCGTCTAGTCTGGGCGCACTGCAGACCCTTACTGCGATGTGCGAGCCCCTCTGTTACAGACATAGACAACGTTTTGTCTGTTAGTCCGCCGCGGCACCTTGTCCTGCCGCGGTGATGTTTCTCTCTCCTATCCCTCAAGGCATGCACCTATTGGTCCCCACTCAGCCTTGCCTCTTTTGGTGATATGCCATCCCAGCAAGACGTATTCCCCAAAAGAGTCTGAGCAAAGACCTCAAAACAGGTCTTCCTCTCTCCCCACCTCCAAACCATGCCCTCTTACCTCTGACCCATGACCCTACCATGCCTGTATTGGCTGGGTACAGGCTGGTGGTGTCTGGGCCTTGCGCGTGGTTTATGTCTGAAGGCTGCTGTTGTTCATGCATCTGCCGTGGGCTGGAGACATTGCTTGCAGCGCCTGCTGTCCGTTTTGGCTTCCCGCGAGTTACTGCTCTGATTTCTGTCCCCATAAGGCCTGGGCTTTGCCGAGTACTGGGCCTTGTGTTCTTTTTCAACCCAATTCTTTTCCCACCATGTTGGTTGGCATTTCCTGCCGTGGCAATTTGTTCCTGCTAGGCCTCTTTTCAGGCCTGCGTTCCTTTCTTTCCCCCAGTGGCTTAATATGGCCACTGGTGTTCTTGCTCGTGGGCTCCAGCATCCCTCTCTTTCACTTGGGCTTATCCGACCCATTTACTTCTTTTGGACTTCTTTGTCTATTTACTAACTTTGTATCCCATGGGCATTTACTAACTAAATTGGGCTTCCTCGGCCCAATTCTCATTCTCATCCTTGGGGTTCATGGGCTTGCCATTATCCCCTACTTTCTTTGTTTACATTGCCTTGGGCCTGCGCGGCCCATTCTTGCTTTTTCATAACATACATTGCCCATGGGTGTCATTTCTTTCTTTCCGGCCCTTTGGGCCCATTTACTTCCTCAAGACCCATTTATTCATGTTATGGCCTATGTCCTACCTTTTCTGCCGCTTGGGCCTAACAATGGCACTGGTGAAAACGCCAGCTTCTTCTCGCCGTAAAGGGAAAAGCGTCGCCGCAGATCCTCCGGTGGAACAAGAAGTAGAAAAGGAGGACGTGCGCTCCAATTCGGACCGTTTTGAGGAGGAGGAAGAGCGGCGCGACCCAAACAGCGAGTGGGCCCCTCTGATTGATCCTTGGTACTATCCTAGTCCTCAATTTCCTCAGGCTCCTGGGGATTATGTACTGCCGCCGCCGAGCCGTGTGTGGCTCGTTCTTTGCCGGCGAAACCCCGACGTTTCTTGGGCTCCAGTGTCTTCCTCCATCTCCGATTTGGTCATCCGTCAAGGCGTCGCCCTTCCTGTGCCTATTCATTTTGAGTTTGGGTCTGGCACCGCCTTGGGTTGGAAAGAGTGGGTTGACAGTGAGTTATTGGATATGCATTTCATGGGTTTGCTTCAGCGGGCCGGTGTTCTAAAGGCCGTCGTTCTTTCCCGAAGCTTTTCCAACTTCCGAGACCTCTACAATCTTCGCCATTTAGTTCGCCGGTGGTGTTCCACCCCTCACACATTCTTTTTCTCTTGTGGCGAAGTTACGGTCACTCTCGAGGATGTGGCCAATCAGTTTCTTTTGCCTATTCTTGGGGATGTTGATCCTGCCGCTATTGAGCTTTCCCCAGAAGAAGAAGATATTGAAGCGGAGTTGAAGAAGAGGATGGCCGGAAATGCTAAGCTATCTTATTGGGTTAGTTCCTCTTCCAAGTTTTCTGCTGTTGCTCATCGTGCTGCCTTTATTACTTTTTGGCTTTCTAAGTTTGTCTTTGGGTCCCATCCCCATTATGCCATAAAGCTGTTGTACTTTCGTTTGGCCATTAAAATATCTGCTGGGGTGAGTCTGCCGCTAGCCCCCATGTTTTTTAGGCATTTATATGTGAAACTAGATATCCTGCGGAGTGATGAGAGTCAGGCCGGTTCCTGCCACATAGTTGCTTCCTCTGTACACAACACTATTCTACAGCAGTTGTTGTTTGAGCGTTGTGCTCAATATTTGGCGAAGTGTAGGCCTGTCAGATTTGCTAAAGAGAAGTACCAATCTTGTCAGCGAGCCATTACTGATTTTTGTGGCAGGTTTGAGCTCGATTTTCCTTTGGCTTTTCGTTGGTCTGGTTTGAAGCCCATCGATTATTTTGTCGTTGAGTCCTTTGATGAGGGTGTTGGTTTTTCTTGGAGAGCTTATAGACAGTTGCGTCCTGGTTATACTTGTGCTGATTCGGTAATGGGTCTGTTTGTTGATACCGTTGGTACTACTACCCCGCTGGCTAGCTTTGATGAGACGGGCATCACATATTTGGCTACCACTAATCCTGGATGGCTGCCCTATTTGGTAGATGAGGGTGTCAGGTTTGTTCATTACCCTGCCAACCGAGTGAGGAGACAGTTTGGCCTGGACCAGGATATCCCTGATGATGTCTCCTTCCTCGCAGAGTCTCCTACTTCGACTAGGCCCTTTCTGCGGCACACTGCTTTCCACTTTTGGAGAAAGCATTTCAGTGCGGTCACAGTTGCTGGTTCTTCGAGGGAAGGCCTTTGCACCGCTGCTATGCACCTCTATTGGCAGCTTGTCATGAACTCGTTTGATGCAGAGTTGGCTGGTAGTCGCGGTTTCTCTCTTATACCTCCTGAGGGACTCAGTATTGTTATCTCCCCCAATCCTCGGTTACTCCTTCCTTCTAAGTCCGTGTTGGCCTATGCCAGGAAACAGAATCGATCTGCCATCTTCGAGTGGGACGAGGAGAAGAGTGGATGGTATTGGCACACAGGTGATTACCCTTCAGGTTGGGAAAAGAAGGTTAAAGTGGTCAACATTCCTGTGCCGGCCAAGAAAACTCCTGCCAAGCTTAAATCTGTCAGCATTTGAACCCCCTGGCTTGAACATAATGCTGCCACGGCATAAATGTGCCAAAGATATCCTAAATACAAAAAAAAAAAAAAATGTTGGTGACCTCAAATGCTTTTTATTTTTTAATTAGGAAATGTTAACGGATGCCTTAAGAATATTGGTTTATGAGATATTTTTAGAAATTTTTTATGGGAAAATTAAAAAGTAATGAATTTTTTTAACAATTTTCTACATTTCCCATAAAAGTAGTATTAAAACTTTCTTAAAATAATTTATTAACAAATACCTTAAAAACATTCGTTAATATGACCCTTTTTAATTTTGGTGTCGTTTATTTATCTAAAAAATCATAAGAACTAATAAATGCTAAAAGTCTCATAACTTAATTGATATATATTTTTTGTATTTTCAATGAAACTGTCTAAAGTTTAAATATCTCCTACTCTATTGTAAATTGACTATTGTTTATTATTAAAAAAAAAAAACAAAAAAAGGAAATTTTCAGAAGATTAGAATCAAACAAATAAAACTTCCCAATAAGCGATTATCTAGAAGTGATCCAGCAAATTATGCCATTCAGTTTGATTAAATGCTTTTGCTTGTTTGCTTAAAAGAAAATGTTTTTGCTTGACCCTTAGCTGGTTAATTAGTGCTATTTATGCCAGTCCTCGTTTTGAGGAAATGTGCATTTTGTGGAATAATCTTAGGATGTTAGCTAGTATGCATGATCTACCCTGGGCCCTAATGGGGGATTTTAATGAAGTTCTGTCTGATGATGAGAAGTTTGGGGGGAATCCAGTATGTCAAAGAAGAGTTAGAGCTATTAAAGAGTGTATGGATGATTGCAGTATGATGGATCTTGGGTTTTCGGGGCCTAAATACACTTGGACGAATAAGAGAGAATTGGGTAACTTAATTCAATGGAGGCTTGATAGATGTTGGGTTAACCCGAACTGGAAAGAGTTTTATCCGGAAGCTAATGTCACTCATTTAGCCAGGGTAAACTCTGATCATTGCCCTATTTTACTCAACTTACAACCTGTTTTAGGGTCCAATGCGGATAGGCCTTTTAGATTTCAGTCCATGTGGCTGAGCCATAATGACTTTCCAGCAGTTGTGAGGGATGCATGGGCTAACAGGGAGGGGAACCTTGCCGAGGCAATTTCAAATTTCACAACCAGAGCTCAAAGATGGAACAGAGATGTTTTTGGGAATGTTTTCGTTAGGAAAAAGAAGATTTTGGCTAGGCTTTTAGGTGCTCAAAGAGCCTTAGCTATATGTCCTAATAGGTTTCTGATTAATCTTCAAGAGCAGTTGACGGAAGAGTACAATTCAATTCTCCAATTAGAAGAGGAACTGTGGGCTATGAAGTCCAGAACAAATTGGATTATTTTGGGGGAGAGGAACACTTCTTATTTTCACATTTCTGCTCTCAAAAGAAGAAGTAAGAACAGAATTACATGTATACAAAATAATGAGGGTGAATGGTGCCACAATATCGAGGAAGTTAAGGAAATTTTCAATACAAGCTTCAAGAAATTGTATGAATCAGAGCAAGTTTTTTGTTCTATTGCTCCTCAATGGGAATCTGATTGGTGTGCCAAGATTAGTCAGGATGAAGCGAATAACATGACTAGCATACCTTCGGATGGGGAAATTTGGAATGCTCTCAAGTCAATGAAACCTTATAAGGCACCGGGCGTAAATGGGCTCCATGCTGGATTTTTTCAGAGATTTTGGCTTGTGGTGGGTGACTTTGTCAAAAGGGAGGTCAAAGAGGTTTTTATGAAGCAGAAAGTTCCTGAGTTCCTCAATCAAACTTTAATCACTCTTATCCCTAAGCATCCTGGACCTGAAACTGTTAATCAGTATAGACCCATAAGCCTATGCAACACGATATACAAGGTTATTTCGAAGATTATTGTGTTGAGACTTAGACCTCTCCTACCTTCGTTAATCTCTCCAATACAGACAGCATTTATCGAAGGTAGAAGGGGAACGGATAACGTAATCATTGCACGGGAATTAATTTATTCACTTAAGAAGAGGAAAGGACAGACGGGATTTATGGTTGTTAAAATTGACCTTGAAAAGGCCTATGATCGACTCGAGTGGTCTTTTATCAAAATGGTGCTTGAGCATTTTGGATTTCCGGAGAACATGGTTAGATTGATTATGAGCTGCGTGACTTCCTCTACCACTGCTCTGTTATTTAATGGAAGTAAACTAGATTCTTTTCGTCCATCAAGAGGAATTAGGCAGGGTGATCCGATTTCTCCTTACCTATTCCTGCTGTGTATGGAATTCCTTGGAGCCCATATCACTAGCATGTGTGAGGATAGAAGGTGGGATAAGGTGAGGGCTTCGAGGAATGGACCAAGTTTTTCTCATGTTTTTTTTGCCGATGACTTGATGCTGTTTGCTAAGGCTGACTATAGAAATTGTGATGCTATCATTGAAGTTCTTGATAATTTCTGCAATCTTGCTGGGCAGAAAGTAAGCACTAGTAAGTCAAAGATCTTTTTCTCTCCTAATGTTAATAGAAGAAGGATGAGAGGCATATGCAGAAAGATGGGTATTAAAGCTACCAATAACTTAGGCAAGTACCTTGGTTTCCCTATCCTTCACCAAGGAAGAGGGGGGAATGCTTATAACTTTGTGGTTAACAAAATGCAAAGTAAGCTGGCTGGTTGGAGATCTAAGTTGTTATCAAAAGCGGGTAAGTTAGTACTTGTTAAATCTTCTGCGACTCCTGTAGCAGATTACTATATGCAGTGTCAATCTTTGCCTATTAAAGTTTGTGGTCAAATTGATAAATTAATTAGAGACTTTTTATGGGGTTCGACTGAAGAAAGAAGAAGGATACACCTGGTGAGGTGGGAGACTGTGACGCTGCCCAGAGAACTTGGGGGTTTGGGGCTGCATAGTATGAGGGATAGAAATTTAGCCTTGCTTGCTAAGCTTTGCTGGAGGTTAGCGTGTGAACAAGAGGCGCCTTGGGCAAAAATGTTAGTGGCTAAATATTTTACTCACAGCAGATTATCAGGTGAAGGAAAGAGTCTCCCTTGCTCTAATATTTGGGCGGCTTGTAAAAAGGGGGGTCCGGTGTATGTCAAAGGCCTTAAGTGGACAGTGAAAAATGGGGAGAAAGTGAAGATATGGAATGATTTTTGGCTTCCTATGGGTAAATTGAGAAATCTCATTGAAGGGCCATTGAACCGTGAGGAAGAATTCATTACTGTGAAACAATGCTTCAATCAAAACCATGAATGGAACACTCAGTGTCTTTCGTTTGAATTACTTGATCAGATTCTAAGTGCCATTAAAACAACTCCTTTGTCTTATAGGCAGGATGCAGAGGATTCACTCCTTTGGGCTTTCTCCAAGAATGGCTACTTCTCTTTAAAATCGGCTTACTTGCTGGCAAGAGGTTTAAATCCTTTGAACCTGGAAACTGTCTCGATGGATTGGGTTTGGAAAGTTGAAACTTACCCTAAGATACAATTCTTTCTATGGCTTTGCCTTCACAACAGTGTGCCAACCGGAGCAGTATTGGGTTCAAGGGGTTTAAATATCAACCCCATGTGCAATCTATGTCAGCACAGCATGGAAACAATTGATCATCTTCTTAGGGGCTGTGAGTTTGCTCGGGAATTTTGGTATCAAATTCAGTTCCCGATGTGCTTGAGGGATACTTTCAATTTACCAATTGGTAAGTGGCTGGAAGTCAATTGCAAGGCTGATTCCAAGTTTAATAGAAGGGGCATTCCTTGGAAGATCTTGTTTCCCATGGGAGTGTGGCACTTATGGCTACATAGAAACAACTTTATTTTCAAAACTGGTAAGGTGAATAGGCTATGTTTTAAGACATGCTTCAAGGAGAGTGTTGAGTTCTTTTCTGTGGGGCTGAATGCTAAACTATATAGAGCTAAATCTGTGGTTGCCGTGGGATGGGAGAAACCTCCTGCGGGCTGGGCGAAACTCAACACAGATGGGTCTGCTATGAGTAATACTGGGCGCGCAGGTGGAGGAGGAGTGATAAGAGACCAGGATGGGAATTGGTTGAAAGGTTTTGCCCGGCCTCTTGGGAGCACCAACAATTGTATGGCTGAAATGTGGGCTCTAAGAGATGGTCTATTACTAGCAAAGGAAATGGGGATTAGCAATCTCATCATTGAGCTAGATGCTTTGAGTGTTGTTTTACTCATGGAAAATAATTCTACCAACTTAACTCTAGAACCTTTGCTTAATGATTGCAGGAACCTTCTGAAGGAGATTCCAAATATGCAGATAAAGCACATATTTAGGGAGGCCAATAGATGTGCCGATGCTTTGGCCAAGCTAGGTGCTAGTAATGTAATGTCTTTTGCTGTATTTTTGTATCCTCCGAATGTGGTGGAAAGAATCCTAGCTGATGATAAAGCTAGTTTGCTTTGTAATAGACTTATAAATTCTTAATCCTATGCTATTCCGTTGATGACCAAAAAAAAAAAAAAAATGTTTTTGCTTGTTATCTTCCTAACTCTATTCAAGAATGTGTTATAAATTTTGGACAAGTCAAGTCAAGTGCACTGAGCTAAGCCTTACTCATAAATATTAACAATTTTTTCAACAACTAAAAGTGATACTGGAAATAAAATACAAATAAAACAGTTCTTTTTCTCATGATTTTGGCTTTGGTCTTCTTATTTATGTACACATTTTTTGGAGTCATTTGGGTAAATATTGCTTTTTTTAAAACTAATTTGCGTTATAGTTACTGTTAGAAGTTATTTAGGAGAGTGAGGAGAGAGATTGAATTTCGGCAACAGTGTTGCCGAAATTCAAGAAAAAGTAGGAGAGAGAATGAGAAAATTGGAGGAGAGAGAAAAACTCGAATTACGGCAATGGTATTGCCATAATTCCTCTGCCCAATCTGCCCGGGTTTGTGCGTGTGAGGAGTGCAATGTGTGAGTGCCCAAAAAAAAAAAAAAAATCCCACAATTTCGGCAATACCATTGCTGAAATTGTGGGGAATTTTTTTTTTTTTTTATTTGTGGCAATGGTATTTCGGCAATACCATTGCCACAATTGTGGGGAAATTTTTTTTTTTTTTTTAATTTGTGGCAATGGTATTTCAGCAATACCATTGCCACAATTGTGGGGAAATTTTTTTTTTAATTTTTTTATTTATTTGTGGCAATGGTATTTTGGCAATACTATTGCCACAATTGTGGGGAATTTTTTTTATTTTATTTTATTTGTGGCAATGGTATTTCGGCAATACCATTGCCACAATTGAAAAAAAAAAAATTTTCCCAATTATGGCAATGGAATTGTCGAAATTGTGAATTTCCCAATTGTGGCAATGATATTGCCGAAATACTATTGCCACAATTGAAAAAAAAATTCCCGATTGTGGCAATGGTATTGCCGAAATACCATTGCCACAATTGAAAAAAAAAAAAAAATTTCCCACAATTGTGGCAATGGCATTGCCGAAATTGTGGGGAAAAAATTTCCCCCACAATTTTGGCAATGGTATTGCCATAATTGAAAAAAAAAAAAAAAATTCCCAATTGTGGCAATGGTATTGCCGAAATACCATTGCCACAATTGAAAAAAAAAAAAAAATTTCCCACAATTGTGGCAATGGTATTGCCGAAATTGTTTTTTCCCCACAATTTTGGTAATGGTATTGCCACAATTGAAAAAAAAAAAGTTCTCACAATTGTGGCAATGGTATTGCCGAAATTGTTTTTTCTCCACAATTTCGGTAATGGTATTGCCACAATTGAAAAAAAAAAAAAAAATTCCCCACAATTGCATAAATAAATAAATAAATACCCACAATTGTGGCAATGGTATTTGCCGAAATACCATTGCCACAAATAAAAAAAAAAAAAAATTTCCCACAATTGTGGCAATGGTATTGCCGAAATACCATTGCCACAAATAAAAATAAAAATAAAAATAAATTTCCCCACAATTTCGGCAATGGTATGCCGAAATTGTGGGATTTTTTTTTTTTGGGCACTCACACATTGAACTTCTCACACGCACAAACCCGGGCAAATTGAGCAGAGGAATTACGGCAATACCATTGCCGTAATTCAAGTTTTTCTCTCTCCTCCATATTCTCATTCTCTCTCCTTCTTTTTCTTGAATTTCCTACTTTTTCTTGAATTTCGGCAACACCGTTGCTGAAATTCATCTCTCCTCACTTTCCTAAATAACTTCTAACGCAAATTAGTTTAAAAAAAAGCAATATTTACCCAAATGACTCTATTTTTTTTTTCCCATTGACGTAAAAGTGATTATATGTACTTATTTTCACTATAACACTTAGTCATTACGGACTTCGTGGTCCTAATGAAAAGAGACATTGCCCCCAAAACTTTCTAAATTTTTGTTGTTTTCTTGTTGTAATGATTATTTCTTTCGGCTACTAAAAAGAATCTCAAATATACATTCCCAATCTGACCAAATACCTTTTGACATAAAATATAAACTTTTCCATATCAACATTTTTAAAATATTATGGTTAGCACTTGTATTTGTGCTTGCATAATAATGAAAACATTTTAGCCAATTAAATCTAAAATTTACTGTTCTTCAAAAAAAAAAAAATCCAAAATTTACCGACATCATGTCACATAGAATTGTGTAAAAATATATGATTACTACTATAATCTTGTAAATTTACACTAACAATTTTTATTTTGCATTTAGCTTTTTTATTTTTTTCGTATCTCAAAAAAAATGTTTTTGCTTGTTATCTTCCTAACTCTATTCAAGAATGTGTTATAAATTTTAGACAAGTAAAGTCAAGTGCATTGAGCTAAGTCTTACTCATAAATATTAACAATTTTTTCAACAACTAAAAGTGATACTGGAAATAAAATACAAATAAAACAGTTCTTTTTCTCTTGATTTTGGCTTTGGTCTCCTTATTTATGTACACATTTTTTTTTCCCATTGACGTAAAAGTGATTATATGTACTTATTTTCACTATAACACTTAGTCATTACAGAACTCGTGGTCCTAATGAAAGAGAAGTGCCCCCAAAACTTTCTAAATTTTTGTTGTTTCTTGTTGTAATGATTATTTCTTTCGGCTACTAAAAAGAATCTCAAATATACATTCCCAATTTGACCAAATACCTTTTGACATAAAATATAAACTTTTCCATGTCAACATTTTAAAAATATTATGGTTAGCACTCGTATTTGTGCTTGCATAATAATGAAAACATTTTAGCCAATTAAATCTAGAATTTACCGTTCCTCAAAAAAAAAAAAAAAAAAAATCCAAAATTTACTAACATCAAGTCACGTAGAATTGTGTAAAAATATATGATTGCTACCATAATCTTGTAAATTTACACTAACAATTTCTATTTTGCATTTAGTTTTTTTATTTTTTTTCGTATCTCCAAAATAAAGAAAGAGAGTGAATGATAGTTGTTGTGTATGAAAAAAAGAGAAACAATTTAAAAAATATAGAAAATTTGATATCTTAATAAAGAGATTAAATTCTGTCCAGACTTGGTGTAAACAAAGGGTTTACACCCTCCAATAAAGATATGTCACATCATCATATTACTAAAACATAAATACATATGATCATACATGATAACATCTCAATAAGCACTATATTCCAGGTTTTAAGTAATATCTAATGTGGTGTTATTAAGTGTGGTAGGATGCATTGAGTTTTAAGTAAAAGATTGATGTGATAATCTTTTATTGGATGATGAAAAGTAATAGTTTTACACTCCATCCTTACCAAAATCCGGGCTCTTTAATAAAATCAAATACTATATAATAAAAGTTGGATTTAGAAACTGTGGTTGCACCAAGTAGTTTCACAAAATTATAACAATATTTTGGATAAAAACAATTTTTTAGATGGAGAAAACAACTTATTTATTTTTATCAATTCATTTAGTTAAAATAACAATAAGTATTTTAACAAAATATGCAATATGCATCTAAGTTTCAGTTAATAGAAACAACAACTTATTTGTTCTTATCAATTTCTTTAAATAAAGTAACAATAAGTGTTTTAATAAAACATGCAACATGCATTTTAGATAAAATAACAATAAGTATTTTAACAAAATAGGTAACATGCATCTAAGTTTCAGTTGATAGAGACAACAACTTATTTGTTCTTATCGTTTTTTTTTTTAAATAAAGTTAATAAGTAATAATAATTGTTTTAACAATATATGCAATATGCATCTAAATTTTAGTCTTTTTTTTTTTTTTTGAGAAAGCATCTAAGTTTTAGTTGATAGAGATAACAACTTATTTATTCTTATCAATTTCTTTAGATAAAGTAGCAATAAGTGTTTTAACAAAATTAACATGTAGCATGCATCTAAATTTCAGAAATTTAAATTCTACTCCAACTTAAAATCTATTATCAAAATTTCAAAACTTATATATATACACACCAATGGTCTTTCCATAGAATCTTTCTTGCACCCCTTTTTGTTTTTTGTTTTTTTTTCAAGTTGCAATTTACGCATATGTATTTGTATTAGAATGATATACATGTTATATAGATTCATAGGAGTTGATAAATTTATATGATATTCTCTCTCTCTGTGGAACAATTTTTTTTCTAATAAACAACTACTCTCATTAATTATTAAATTAATTTTTTATTAATTATTGGGATATATAATAAAATTTGGGCTTAAGAGCTGTGGTTGCACCAAGTGACTACTCTTACTAATTAGTAAATTAATTATATATTTTCGTTAGGATATATTTCCTCTAAGGGATAATATTGAATAAATTTTTTAATTTAGGTTAAACTTTATCATTTAAATTTAAAATTTAAATTCTATTCAAATAATAGTTTATTATAAAAAATTTATAAACTTAAATCCCACACAACAACCCACATTTTCTTTTTTCTTTTTTTAAAACCCCCACGTTTTGATTAAGGGATAAGATTTAAAAATAATTTAAAACAAATTTAAATTCTATTCAAACTAAAAGTAAATTATAAAAAATTTCTAAACTTAAATCCCATACAACCCATGTTGTTTTCCCCCCTCTAGTTGCATGATTTAACAATAATTTAAAACAAATTTAAATTCTATTCAAACCAAAAGTTTATTATAAAAATTTATCAACTTAAATCCCACACAACCCAAATTTTTGGTTTTTTTCCCCTCAAGTTGCATCTTATTAAATTAATATTTTATTAGTATATTAAGCTACAAAGCTTTTGACTAAGGGAGAAGATCCAACAATAATTCAATTTAAATAAAGATTTATCATCTAAGTTTTAAAATTTAAATTCTACTCCAACTAAAAATCTATTATCATTTTTAGAACTTATATATATTTAGTCATGATTTTTCAATACAATCCCTCTTAACCAATAATCCCTATAATTAAATCCCACACAATAAACCCCACCTTGTTGTATTTTTTTTTCTTCAAAATGCAACTTACATTTATGTTTTAATCTAAAAAATTCATCTTACTTATTGTTCTTTACTTCTGAATTTGAGTGCAAGATATTATGCTGAATGAAGTTTTACTATAAAGAAGCAAAACAATGGACACCCATTTAAGTTCTTGGTTCTATTATTTTAAGTTTTTATTTAATTTTTTATATTCTCAATTTTTGACCTCTTTTGTGTATGTTTTGATTTCTCATTTTTGTTGTTCTATTTAATTTGTGAGTGTGTTGACAATTAGACTGCCACTAGGAGAAAATTAGTATTAACGAACTGTTTTGTTTATTATTGTTTATGTGCTGGTTAGGGCATAGATTAAACATAACCCAAATAGAAATAATCAAACTCATTTCATATCTCATATTAAGAAATTAACATAAAGTACAAAGAGAATTTTAAAATATGAAAATAAATAGACACTGATAAAGTCTAAACTCTAAACAATTACTTAGAACTTAAAGTACATTTTTTATTAAAATTATTTACTTATTTTATAATTTATTATTACTATTTATTTAATAATTTAGTTTTAATTATTTTAAACTTTTTGAGCTTATGTATGATTCTTCATTAAATTGTGCATCACACGGAAATAATACTAATGTAGTATAAAATAGATAATTAAAAGCTTATGCAAATGCTCTCAGCTGATGCAAAAATTTCTGTCTCCTTGAGCATGAGAACATACTTTTTCTATTTAGCATAGTCACTTTTCAAATCATCCCACATCAAATTATCTATTTACTCTACATTTACAATATCAATCTTTCTTAATTTTTTTTAATTGTTTCTCTTTCTTCACACATAATAATCATCATCCGCTCTTTTTTTTTCATCCTCAAGATACGCAAAGAAAAAATAAAAAATAAATTGCAAAATGAATAGTGCTAGTGTAAATTTACACAATTACTATAGCAACTCATGTATTTTTACATAACTTTACACAGTTTAATGTGAGTGAATTTTGGACTTGGTTGGCTCAAATGTGGTCATATTTTTATTATACAAGTAATGATGTGAAAGCTCTTAGCGATCAATTTCAATTAGTCTATGAAAAATTAATTACTAACTTTAAAGTTTTCAAATTAAAGCTTTATTTTTCTTGAAAATGAATCCCTTTTTCAAAAAGCAATTTTAGAAAATTATATCATTTTTCTATGTTTCGTAGTGATCTTAAAATAAATTGTAAAACTATATCTTGACTTTCCTTATTTAGTTTTGCATAAGATAGAGTTGGTTTTCTTATTCAGTTTTGCATGAAATAAGGTTGTATTCTAGAAAATTTTAGTGGATATTAATTCTATCTTACACTAAGTTAAACATGGGAAATTAAAGATAGCTTTCCTTGAACGCTCTGTTTGTTTCGAAAATGAGATTTTTTAGAAAATGAGTCATTTAAAAAAAATGATATCAATAAAGAGCTTATAGAAGTAATAAAAGTTTGTCAACACAATTGTTGTGAAAATTATTATGTATGTTTATGCTTTTGAAAGTTTCCTACTCTCTCAACTTCTTTTCAACCA
Source organism: Quercus suber (assembly GCF_002906115.3). Taxonomy (NCBI): domain Eukaryota; kingdom Viridiplantae; phylum Streptophyta; class Magnoliopsida; order Fagales; family Fagaceae; genus Quercus; species Quercus suber. Next base: position 188,332 of record NW_027070192.1, read on the forward strand.
TTGGTCTTGACAACATAAATCTCCAGTTATTGTCACATCAATAGAAACTTCTTTCTTTTTATTTATTCTTGCCATTAGTCACGTAAGCAATTTTTATGTTAGTAATTTTTATCCAGAAAATAATGATATTGACTAAATTGACACAAAACTAAAATGATAGGAACCAAGTTAAAATATAATGTAACTAAATTGATACGAAACTAAAAGATTAGAGACTAAATTATGACATTATGATATAGTGTAAAAAATAAAAACCAAATAAAATGTTTACCATCAGTAAATTAAAAAACAGAAAGTGTGAGACCGGATTTATATTCCCCTTTATTAGTCCAAATCTCAGGCAAGTTTTTTATTTTATGGAAAAAATTTATTTCCTCACAACGTTAACCAAAAAAACCATATGATAAAAACGAGTGAGGTCCCCACTTGTGATAATTCCTCAAACTCTTTACATTAAATTAAAGCAACACCTAGGTCCCACCATCGCTGTCCTAAAAAATACATAAGTCTATGCTACAAGATCCCATATATCTTCCCAAATATTGTGTGTTCACTAATATATATATATATACTGCCACCAGATCCAAATCTCTCACATTCTCACATTTCTTACATAATATCATCATCTCTATCTATCTCAGATGGGTTTTCCAGCAAATGGAGATTCAGCAACCGACAAGCCGTACAAATTCCTGATCTATGGTCGCACCGGTTGGATTGGCGGTTTACTGGGCAAGCTTTGCCAAGCTCAAGGCATCGACTTCGTCTATGCCTCTGGTCGCCTCGAGAATCGCTCCTCACTCGAAGCCGACATCGCGGCCGCCAAGCCAACCCACGTGTTCAACGCCGCCGGCGTCACCGGCCGCCCCAACGTCGACTGGTGCGAGTCCCACAAAGTCGAGACCATTCGAATCAACGTTGCTGGAACACTCACTTTGGCTGACGTGTGCAGAGATAAGGGTATCCTCTTGATCAACTACGCCACTGGATGTATCTTTGAGTATGATTCGGATCATCCACTTGGATCCGGTATCGGGTACAAGGAGGAAGACACCCCTAATTTCATCGGATCTTTTTATTCCAAGACCAAGGCCATGGTACTGGGTTTAAACTTTAAACTTCTTCTTCTTTTTTTATTTCTTTTTTTTTTTTTAATTTTAATTTTAATTATTTTTTGTGGTTGGCTAGAAATGAAATGTCATTGTAGATGTAACGTTTTAGGGAACTAGGGCCTTCTTAAACATGTTTAGATCTGACATTTTGATTCGTAAGATTTTTTTTCCTGTCTAGATCTGACACAGCGATTTGATTGGATTTGTAGCAGTTACATAAGCATGATGTTTCTTAGCGGTACATTTTTGACTTCATGAAATTGAGCTGAAATGTCGCATTTTGCATGATTGCATATATTGAAATGAAAAAAAGAAAAAGAAAAAAAAAGCATATATTGAAATGATACCAAGAAATGTTGCATTTGCTTGTGTAGATTGTTGTTTTATGGTGCGTTGTACTTGTTCAATAAATTAAAGTTTATAATCGAACCTATCATTAAAAAAATGTGGAAGAATAAAATGGTAACGAAAACATGGATCGTAATTCTTAGTATGTTTATTTTCATTAAAAAACGAAACTTTATTTTTTAAAAGAATATATTGGAGTAAGGGTACATGATCTTAGACAATTAGATCAACAATTTTATTTGATATGTAAGTTACTCATGTAATAGTAGATCGTAGGTCGTGAATTCCACGATCTCATTATCCACCTAGTCTTAATAAGTGGGGAGGTGGTGTCATTTTTGAGCTTAAATCTCATTGGCCAATTGGATCAGCAATTATCTGATTAGTAAAGTTCAAATTTTAGATCCAAAATTTTCATCTAAAATCCTTCTCAATTTTAGAAGCTACTAGGCTTTTGGTTTTGATTGAACAGTTGAATAAGAAGTTGATGGTTGCCTGGTCATAATTTTCTGATATGACAATGATGGTGCATCTTTTGTGACTGTTATACTTTAATACACATTAACCATACACACATTCATCCTCTTGCATTCACATTCATATGTGGTAAAATAGAGCAAGATGAATAGTTGATGGCTGTTCCGATGTATAGATTGTATGGTACTCTGACTCTGGCTCTGGCTCCTTATTTGATATTTGAAAGGTTGAAGATCTGCTCAAGAATTATGAAAATGTCTGTACCTTGCGTGTTAGAATGCCTATCTCATCTGATTTGTCCAACCCTCGCAACTTCATCACAAAGATAACTCGATATGAGAAGGTAGTTAACATTCCAAACTCAATGACCATCTTAGATGAACTACTCCCAATCTCGATTGAAATGGCAAAGAGAAATCTCACTGGAATCTGGAACTTCACGAACCCCGGAGTGGTCAGCCACAATGAGATACTAGAGATGTACAGGGAATACATTGACCCCAACTTCGCATGGAAGAACTTTACTCTTGAGGAGCAAGCTAAGGTGATCGTTGCCCCAAGAAGCAACAATGAGCTTGATGCCACAAAATTGAAGCAGGAATTCCCTGAACTCTTGTCCATCAAGGAATCACTCATTAAGAATGTATTTCAACCAAATAAGAAGACCGCTGGAGCTTAATACTTTTAGGTTTGAATTTTTCACTTTCCCTGCTATTTATTTTATTTTGTTCTTGTGGGGTTTGATAAGAGCTCCCATCATATGAGTTCCCCCTCTTCCCACACAACACTCTTGATTGCCCTATTTGTATTTGAATGTCATATTTGTATCCAATTGGTGATGAATAAATTGATTTGAAGTGATATTTCAAGTTCTACATTCTTATAATATTTATTTATTTATTTCTCTGTATTGTATGGCTAAAACTGCTTTATATTTGAGAGTTGGGATTTTTCTGATGTTTGGCATTTGCAATTTAATTGGGAATGTGGTAGATTAAATACTTCATTGGTGACCTGTTTTTGTTTATGATGTATGGCAGTTGCTTTTTGGTTGAGCTTATTAGATCTTCAATCTCTGTCATACAATATCTAATTCTTAGTGTAAGTAGTTGCTTTTTTCTTCCCTAACTTGGTAGCCTGTTGTAATAATCAATTAATCACAATACTATAGGATTTTAATTGGACAAGACAAAGGTATCATGTTTTGGTTTGTTATGGGGGTGAAGATACATTTAAACCAAAAAAGTTCTTGAGACATGCAGCACGGGCACGCAACATATTTTAGCTGTCCAGGGCCAAGGATCCTGTTATTTTTGTTGCATGAATTAGTTGCCTTTGAATTCGTAATATTTTTTTCTCTTTGGGTCTAAGCTCAGTTGTAAAATGGGATTAGATTGTTACTTTTAGACAAGATTGCTGGTGCCTGGTGGTAAGACTAATAATGTTCAAATCTTAATGATTCTAAAAATACAGGTTTCTTTACCATTGCAGTCTGGTCTTTGAAAGATTTCATCTTTCCTAGGCATGAGAATGTTATATCTACCTTGAGAGAGGTAGATAGGCATGTGAATCAGTAGTAAACCATTCCTGATTCCAAGCTTTTCCGAACTTTGTAATTGTTCCAGAAATCTCCTCATCTCTAGTTCTAGTGTGGAAGTATAATGATTGAGCAGAGAAAATTAAATATTTGAAAGTCATTGGAAAAATATTAAAAAACATAGGTTGGCTCAAAATTGTCATCATTTATGGTCTCCTTCTTCAAATGAGAAGACAACAATTGCAGTAATTGACATGCCATCTCAAATGCACAAAGACCTCAATGTCAGTGTCCGAGGATTCCATTCTTGTATATCCTCATTCCTCTATCCTTGTGATACATGGAGGAATCTTTAAAATCTGAGACATGGAGAAGGAAGAGTGTAGAGAACCAGGGAGAAATGTGTAAACCGTCTCACCACACTCCACATGATTGTTCCAGATATAATTGGCTGTCGTGTAATATTTGGGCCATAGTCCTGCACTGTAGTGTTGAGTTTGGTGAGCCAACGTTAGCGAATGTTCTATTGAATACAACTTTGATTCGGTGGTCATCTTCCATAGCTAGGCAGAAATGAATGAGGGATAGTTAAGGTCCTAAGCTCTTCCAGGCTTCAAGGTGTTGCAAAAGCTGCTGTTGTCTCTAGTGATGACTGATAAGTCTTAGCCTGGTGGTATTGCAGCCTTGCTTGCACAGGAAGTCTATGTAGTCTGCATTAGCCTGGTGGTATTGAGGGTCAACTTTTATGTTAGTTAATTTTTTAAATATATTTATATGTAATTTTCGTAATTTTTGGAGTTCCGTTTTTATTAACTTGATTCTAACTTCTAAGTGAATTTCTATGCTTCTTTATTGTATTATTTAGGATATGTTTAAGATATTTTTTTTGAAAATAAGGTTTTTTCGGAGCAAATAGGCTTGTAATCTGTAAAATGAAAGCAACAATTCGCTTTCAATAAAATTGAAAATTTTATTTATAGAAAATTGTAGAGTTCTAGCTAGAATGATATCTAGGTTTTTCAAGTTTTCCATTTTATGAGATAGGTCAACAATGCTACTGAGAGGGAGAGACAAGAGAAGGGCGGAAAGGGTACAAATTTGACGTCACCTCAAATGCACGTACAAACCTCAATGCTAGTAATCCTATTACACGATTAATTAATTTATTCATTTACAACTGCTAAGTTGAAAAGTTATTATTGATTTTGATGCAAGTACACCACTGACAATCTAGAAAGCACGGACGTGGCTGAGAGCGTTCCGCACCCGAGTTTGATGCGGCCTGATGCGGGACATGGCGTCCGACGCATTTGACTGTGCGTCGGTGCCACGTTTGAGTTTTTATTTATTTATTTATTTATTTATTTATTCGGATTTGCGCCAACTCGGCTTGATTCGCATCGACGCGGCTCGATTTGGCCAGAATTGAGCAATATCGACCATATCGGGTCGTATCGGCGGACGACTGATACTGCCGATACGGCCGAAACATGCCGGAAACGGCCGAAACAGGTCGATATCGGCCTTAAAACTCTCTGGAACAGTCGAAATTCTGACCTTAAAGGCATAGTAATGTGTTTCTTGCCTTCTTCTTTATTTGTTTTGTGAATCAAGGCATAGCAATGTGTTTTTTAAGAATATTTTAATAGTAAAAATATATAGAATATATAAATAAAAATATTTTTAATAATTTTTTAATCACCGAGTTCCACTGCACCTGCACCCTACTTTTTCAAAAATTGCCGAGTTCCGCACCCACACCCGAGTCCCGAAACGCACCCGTGCTTCATAGCTGACAACCGTGATCATGTTGGGAGAGTAAGAGCCCCAAACTTGGCCAAGTAACTTTATTGCTTATTATTAATAACTTGCAATGTCAAAAAGTTGTAAGAAAATTTGTGTGATAGACTTATTGTCAATATTTGTGTTTGAGGATCCTGTTCTTGTGATACATGGAAGAACCTTTGGAGTCTGGTTTTTCCTGAGACGTTGAGAAGGAAGGGTATCCGTATTGAGAACCTGGGAGAATTGTGTAAACAACAAGTGGGCTTCTCACCATATAATCTCCATATTTCCACATGATTGCACCAGATATAATTGGCTGCTGTGCAATCTTTGGACCATAGACCTGCACAGTAAACCATTTTTTCTCTCCAATGGTAGAGAATGACAACACAGACGGTTCCACAGTAACAATAATAGAGGCTGGCATGTATGTACTAAAGAGTGTAGGTTGAGTTTGGTGGGCCAACGTTGGTGACTGTCCTAGTGAATGCTTTAATCTGCTGGCCATCTTCCACGGCAACAGAGAATGAGGGATAGTTAAGGTTCCATGCTCTTCCAGGCTTTGTGGTATTGCAAAAGTTACTGTTGTCTCCGATGATGAGTCTTAACGTGGTGGTATTGTAGCCTTGCACGCAGAGGAAGTCTGTAATCTGGTTGCAATGGGTTGATGTGCCCAGATCCATAAGCAAATTCAAGGTCTTCATGCTTCTTTGGGTCCATATCAGAGTGAGAGAGAGTAAACTACGCTTTATAATGTGTGTCCATATCAGAGTGACTTTAATAGTCTATGAATTCAATTTTTCCAACAAAACAGTAGAAAGTAAGGCATGTTGCATCATTTTGCCATTTTCTCAGGTTTTGTCACGCTAATTTATAAACCTTTTATAGTTAAATTAGTGGAAATTTTAACATTTTCTATAACAAAATTGACTTGAACAAAGTCATGTTCTATAAGTCAAGTTTATTACTTCACCTGTGGTCATGAGGGCAGATTTAATGGCAGCAGGTGACCAGTTCGGATGGGCAGCCTTAACATAGGCAGCTGCACCACTAGTGTGAGGGCAAGACATTGATGTCACAGACTCTATCTTGAATTTGACACTTTAGTGTTGTCCATGTCCACGGAAGGTGGTGCCACTGAAGACAAAGCAGCAAGAATATCCACTCCAGGGGCGGTGAGATCAGGCTGCATATATATCATCCAAACATAATTTTAACATATCAAGCCATGTTCTAAAACTGAAACTAAAATTATAGATGAAAACAGTTTTGTAAACTAAGTACTCATTTTCTATATCACCTTGAGAATGTCTGGGGCGATAGGGTTGGGTCCCCTAGAAGAAAATGATACAACATAAGGTGCCATGACATCCTTCGATGTCTCACCAACCAGAATAGTGGCAATCGGTTTTCTAACAAGAGTTTGAAGTATTTCATTAGGATATTGAAGAAAGTAAGCAATTTATGCCATCAATGATTTATTTAAAGATAATTAGTATAGCAATTTATTTACTCTGTTGATCTGATGTAGTTTAAAATTTTGAGGCCATCTTCCGCACTAAATACTGTTGCTGGCAACGGGAAGCTGAAAGCAACATCAGTAAATGATGAGTCAGCCATAATGGTTCCCACACCATTGGCTAATAGGATGTCAGTGCCACCGATGGCTGCTTCACAGAAAACAAGCTTTCCTTGTACTTTGTATCAATTCAGGACACCATCAAAGCAACCTTTTGAAATATCCAGGTCAGCACCTGCAGAGTAGTTTGCAGCATCTCCACCCCAAATCAAGGGAAATGATGTTCCATTGAGTTTGAAGCTATTAATGGAGAGACCCTTCATTAGATCATTCAAACAATTAGTATGGTATTAGTGAAGATTAACCTATTGAAATGCATTATTTTAAATAGAATAACTTCAATAAAAAAACTCAACAGTGTAGGCTTGTCATTGCCAAGCACAACTTGAGCAACAAATTTCCTGTCAATGGTGCTGGCAGCAACACTTAATATCCAAGGTGCATGATTGATGACGCTTAATGGGACAGGCCCTGATCGAGTTTCCAGCAGAACATGAGGTCAAGATGCCTTTTCTCATGGCATGTAAAGACCCAGTAGCAACTGGTTCTTCAAAGTATGGACGAAACCCACTGAAACCAAGGAACACCGAAATAATGTCCACTCCATCTGCTATTTCATCGTCAAATGTGGCTAGGATGTCTGCCGAGTAACATCCAGATGACCAGCAAACTTTGTACATTGCAATCCTTGCCCCAGGAACTCCACCTCTTGCAGTTCCTTCTGCTAGCCCAAAGTAGCTCGCTCCAGCTACCTCCCTCCCTGCGGCTGTTGAGGATGTATGCGTTCCATGACCTTCAGAGTCTCTTGGGGATTTGATGTCTGTGATGTCATATTTGCCATGACTGTTGTAGTAACGGGCTCCAATGATCTTGCTGTCATTTTAGAATTTCTGTGAGTTTCTATCAAAGATGAATGCCTAACAGATGAATGTCATTTATCATTTCTTAAGTTTGTGTCTCAAGTCATGTAATAGTTACCTGTGTCCCCTGTCCCAAAAGCAAGACAATCACTAATGATTTTGTGTCCCTAGTATGGAATAATCTTCAAAATGTAGTGACTCATCTTATTTGTGCTAATCACGATTTTGACCTTTTTAGTTGTTGGTTATTTGCCATCAATAAAACAAACTCGTATCTCTACTTGTTAATAATTTATTCCTTCGGAGTTCAGACAGTTACTAAGAGCATTTCCAGCAAATTCATCAAATTTTTGTACTGTTTGAAGAATGAACAATAACTTTTACTTTTATCTACTCACTTTTTCAAATATACTTTCCAACAGATTCTCTATCTCATTCTCTATCTTATTTAAATATTATTTATTTATTTATTATTTATTCTTTTTTTAATAACTATATATCTTTCAACATTTTTTTATTCAACACCTAATTATTATAATAGGAAAAAAGCATTTGAAGAATGAACAGTAGCCCATCAAGTCTGATGGGACTTGACAGGCTACTGTTCATGAGCCAAAAAAAATTGAGGTATAGAACCAGTTGGAGTATGAACAGTAGCATATATTCTCTATATTTTGGCTATGCATACTCTATTGGAGATGCTCTAACATGACCCATTTTATTTTCTCTTAAATTTTCTCAATCTCATTCATTCTTACCCATGGCAATTCTCACATAAGTTCCAGGCAGAAAGAGAGCTCACTTGTTACAGGTGAAGTTGGTACCTTGGCATTTACCCTTCCATTTACTTGGTGGAGAGCTGAGCCCTTCATCATTGGAGCTATCCGATTCTGGCCAGATTCCTGCAACACAACAGATGTGAAAAAACTCAAATTTGAGCATTTGCTTTTGTCTTTTATGCAAAGCAAAATGTTGACCTGTGTCAAGAAGCCCAATAATGATGTCTCCTTCTTGAGGGCTTCCAAGTTTGCCTTTTGAGGGGAATCCCATGAAATCCCATGACCTTATAGTGTGAAGCTTTAGTATGTGGTTTGGAAGCACTGAATTACACCTTCCATTTCTGCGACACATTTCAACTGCTTTTAGCCCACAAGTGGTAGTAAAAATTCATTCCTTCACACCAGTTTGCACTCACCTGAGAATTTTGCAACTTCTTCATCAGTTAATTTAGCTGCAGATCCATTAAAACTCTTCCCGTAACTATAGATTAGCGAGTCTTTGGCTGTTGAAGTACTGCAATTGAAAAAAAAAAAAAAAAAAAAAAAAAAAAAAACTTTGAAATAATTCAAAAGTTAAAGCTGTTATGGGAAGGGATTTATATGAGGAATGAAGCATATTACAATATGAACAACTTCTATAGTTAGCCGTTGGGGTAGTTCCAGTTATAAAAGTGATGACCTTGAAGTGTAATTCTGTTTTGAGTGTAAACTTACAAGAAGTCTCTTGATTATCGTACAAGCTAAAACTATCATATTGCTCACATTTCGCCTCTCAATCTAAAATTTTCTTCAAACTATTCTGTAGATTGTCCGTCATTGTTTTCGTGTGTCAATCTCAATCATGTCCAAGATCACTATTTGGTTCCTGTTGGCCCGTCTTTAAATAACTACTCGTTCACTCTGCATAACATTAGGATTACCTAAAAATGTCACATTCTAGGCTCTAGCATGGTTATTAGCTACTAGCTAGATACTTTCCCGCTACCTTGCAAATTCATTTGAAACAATTTGTATATATTTTTAATACCTATTTGTAATATTCATTTTACTATGTATATATATATATATATATATAATTGTCATAGAATTGGTTTCCAAATATTAAGTGGAACTGCTCTACAAATCTAAAATTTTGAAACTGGAACAATCAAGATTTTTGACATTTGTAGGAGGCTAACAGCATTCACATCAGTATGTGCAATTTTTTTTTTTTTCATTTTGCACATCTAAAACCTACTTTTTCTATTTTATACACTTATTTTTACAAAACACTCATATCAGTTTGTCTATTATACACATTTATTCAAATAAAATATTTATTTTTTTTAACACTATGAACAGTAACCATGAGAGGAGAGAGAAAGGAAAAGAGAGTGAGGTGAAGAGAGGAGAGAGAAAAAAAGAATAAAAAAAATCATTTACACGGTGAACAGTAACCGTGTATATATACACGGTTATTGTTCATTTGTAAGACCATTGTGCATATTTAGACATTTTTACAAAGATTGATAAGGGGGTTTTTGGGTTAAAATGTGTAAAATTGAGCACTTTTTATATTTTAAATGACTATCCATGAGCTGGTGTGATTGCTCTAATATATTATATTATTTGTAAACTTTATTTTTTAAATTGATCAAATGATTTTGAAATTTGAAATTTATAAATTTAAATTCAAAAAAATTGAAATACTCAAATTTTTTTTTTCAAAAAGTGTGTCACATGATTGCACTAACTGTAGGTTGCTTTTAATTGCCATAGTTCTGAACTATTAGAACTATCTCAAAAAATAACTCCTAATACTAAAATGTCCTAGAATAGTTTATTTAGTTTTTTTTATGTTGAAAGTGTGTTAAAATATAATTGTATTTTAAAAAAAATTTAAAAAATTAAAAAAATACAAAAAAAAGTGAGATTTTAAAAAGCTGTACATAAAAATTAAAAGCTGAAACTAAAGACAAATAGGTTCTAAGTATAGATATTAACTTAACTAGAAGACTTATGATAAATTATGACATTAAGTAGTAACAGGCTCAAAGTTATGACAGCTTCCAAGTACTCTCTCTAGCATGGAATGATGCATTGATGCGACAGAAAAATCTGCAAGCAATAATGCGTGCAAAAGAATAGGTAGCACTGCCTTGGCCATTGGTATTGAACTTTATTCAACTTAAGTTAATGTCTTGCGAGATAAAAGTCTAAGGTATTTATACAATAAATTAAAACTTGAAAATCACTGTTTGCACCATGATTTGTCAAGCTTCACTGGCAAAATGGCATCTTTTGTTGTTTCTGTTTTGTTATTGTCACAAAATTATTGTCACCAAATTAGGTTTTAAAAAAAACATTATATGAAGAGCATGCTATTGCCAATTTCAAAATGACCAAATAAATAAGCTGGTTATATTATTGGTTTAGTCGTCTAATCACTTCAAATTTATTTTGTCACTAGCTCGAAAATTATGTAAAATTATTTAGGCGTGCCATGAAGATAATTGTCCGATTCTCACTAGTTAGAGCATCCACAGCAGTGGGGGCAAAATTTTAGCTATTTAGCTACACCAAAAATCACTTTATCTATTATACCTACATACGTGCTGCAGCAGTGAATCTATTTTAGCTTCTAACACAATAAAATAATATAAACATTACAATAAAATAATATATCTACTCTAATAAAATAATATATCACACCCCAAAAAAAAATCAACAGCACCACCCACAACCCCCTCTACCATCAGCCACAGCCACAGCCACAGTCACAACCACCATCACTACCAACCCCACCACCACCACCACTCGCACCGGCAGTTCACAGTAGGAAAAAAAAAAAAAAAACACCCCACCACGAGCAAGCACTCCGATCACCAACACAGCACAACACAATCAACCACCACTACTAGTCCACAGCAAAAAAAAAAAAAAAAAAAAAAAAACTCAATCAATAGATGTGAGAGTGACCGGCGAGTGGGTCGACGAGCTTGGTTGGGCGATGGGGCTTGGGGTGGGTCGGCGAGCTTGGTTGGTGGAATAGATCGGCGATGAGGAGTGGCCGGCGAGTGGCTTGCGGGAGCTGGGTTGGTCGAGAGAGGTGAGAGTGACTGAGAGAGTGGGTCGGCGAGCTTGGTTGGGCGATGGGGCTTGGGATGGGTCGGCGAGCTTGGTTGGTGGAACAGATCGGCGATGAGCAGTGGCCGGCGAGCTGAGGAAGTGGCTGGCGAGTTGAGCGAGTGGCCGGCTTGCTAGAGAGAAAAAAATTGAGGAAGAAGAAGAAAGAGAGAAGCCGGAGAGAGAGAATGGAAAAAGAATATTTAATGAGAGATGAGAGAGAAATGTAATAAAAAATTTTTTTTTTTTACCTGTGAGCTACAGTACACATCTAAATATAGATGTGTACTGTAGCTGTGGAGCTAAATCTAAAAAGATTTAGCTCCACTGCTGCGTGATGTTTTTGGTGATTTTGAACTAAAAATATAGCATTATTCCTATATAGCACCACTGCTGTGAGTGCTCTTAGAACCTTACTATTTCTTTTTGTAATAACAATATGTTATTATCTTTGTCTTATTTTTTGCAGGTATGTGTCTTGGAATCAATGACTGTCCCTCGCCTGCATATGGGGAAATCCGGAACACTTCCTTTAATTCGATTTCATTGCAAACTTTACGGGGATATGCACTATACATGAGTAAACGGTCAGTCAAATCAAAATTTTTATCCCTAATCTATGTATTAGATTCCGATTCCATTTCTAGACTATGATTATTTTAATTTTATGCTTAAGGATTTTAAGACCTTGTTTGGTAAGAATATTTAAAAATAGTTTTTTTTTTTTTTTTTTTTTTTTTTTTTTTTTTTTTTTTTTGCAATTCATAAAATGGTGGTCCTTCACTTGAATCTATTGTTTTCAAAAAATTGTGTCATATTTTTCTTATTCAAAATAGAATTTTGAATACGGCTAAGAAGATGTTTTCAAAATAAAGAAAATGTTTTGAGTCGTCTAATCACTTCAAATTTATTTTGTCACTACCTCAAAAATTATGTAAAATTATTTAGGCGTGCCATCAAGATAATTGTTCGATTCTCACTAGTTAGGACCTTACTATTTCTTTTTGTAATAACAATATTATTATCTTTGTCTTATTTTTTGCACGTATGTGTCTTGGAATCAATGACTGTCCCTCGCCTGCATATGGGAAATCCGGAACACTTCACTTTGATTTGATTTCATTGCAAACTTTACGAGGAGATGCACTAAACATGAGTAAACGGTCAGTCAAAACAAAATTTTTAGACTATCGATTATTAGATTCCGATTCCATTTTAGACTGTCCCTAATGTATGTATTAGATTCTGATTCCATTTCTAGACTATCGATTATTTTAATTTTATGCTTAAGGATTTTAAGATCATGTTTGATAAGAATATTTAAATATAGTTTTTTTTTTTTTGGTTTTGCAATCCATAAAATAGTGGGTCCTACACTTGAATCTATTGTTTGACTGATATTCTTTAAATACAATTTTCAAAAAATTGTGTCCAATTTTCCTTATTCAAAATAGAATTTTGAATATGGCTAAGAGGATGTTTTCAAGATTAAAAAAAAAAATAAAGTTTATAATGGCATAATTGTAAATAAATTGAAATAAGTGAACTCCACGTATTTGTTTAAACTCTTCTATATCTTAAATTAAGGAGTTTATTTTTATCAAAAAAAAAAATTTCACATTTCAAATTTGAAACTTATTATTATAAAAAAGAAAGTAACATGAACTCTATTCTTTTATCATTATCTAACCACCAAAAAGAAGAAGAAGAAGAAGAAGAAGAAGAAGTAATCTATAGATTCTAAAGGTTACTTTTTGTAATTTTTTTTTAAATTTCAAAAATAGAAATTGTCTACCTAACAATTTTTTTTTTTTTTTTAGTAATTTGAAAATATATATAAATATAGACCTCATGCAAGAGTGCATTAGGTCCTATCAAGTGGCGCTCTGATTTTACATTTAGTCTTTTTTTACCTCTTTCATTAAGTATTTTTTATTGTTACTCAAAAATTTACATTAACTTATTTTACCGTTATCTCATTAATATCTCATTAATTGCATAAACTTACATTACACATTTCTCTATTCTTCATGTCTTTTAGCATACCCACTATTTTAGTATTTTTAAAAAAGCAAAAATAAAATAAAATATATAAGGACTAATAGTAGTAACTAACCAGATAAAGTCCTGGAGAGAGATAGAGAGACACAAAAATGTTATGAATTATTAAATAAAACACTTTATTTCACTATATATTACTAAAATTAAAGACTTGAGACTAACAAAACATTTGAAAGAGAGAAAAAGAGGAATATGAAGGATCACGACATCCGTTATACTGGCCTTCCACCACCATTAAGACGCTGAAACCCCTACGAATTTTTTTTCCTTTTTTCTTTTTAAATTAGGGGCTTAAATATTATTTACGCTTAGGTAATTTTTTTGGATAGTTTTTGTTTTGGGTATATATGTAGAGAGAATATTTAGTATGCAATGTAAAGTCACATTCTACGATTGTTTAATTTTAAATCATCGATAAGACACATGCATACACACTTGTCCACACCATGTCTTAATGTCACATTATCGATGAGTGGAAGGCGGTAGAGAGTTGGACATACTTTCATTTTATAGTATGAAATACGTGAATATAACGCAAATTAGTTGATTTTCATGGTTTTGTTACTCTTTTGCATTTATTTTTGGTTTCATGATTTTAAAAAACAAAATTAATCTCACCTTAAGAATGCTACAAATATGTAGTGAAATTACTAAACTAATTTTAATATCTCAAAATGTATATGTTTCTTTACTCTAATTTAGTGTACTTTTCCTTTATAATATATGTACAACATTATCTAAAACTGTCTTACATAAAATATCACAATATTATTCGTGCATCGCACAGACAACTTACGAGTTGTACTTAAAAGTAGGAGCCAAACACATATAATAGGAAAATTATTATATGAAAACTAGTTCCAATTTCAATTTTTTGGAAATTGTTTTATACTGTTTTGAAAAAAAAAATAAAAATCTTTGTACCAAAAAAGCCCTAAAACATTTTGGGGCCTTTTTTTTTGTGACTTGTCAGCATCAAGTTCATGGCAAGGTTTTTGAATGGGTTGAATTAGGACATTGCCAACGTGGTGGAGTTGCAACAATATGTGGAGTTGGAGGACATGGTGCACATGGCAATAAAGGTGGAATGACAGCTTAAATGGAAAGGAACTCGGTCATTTCAAAATCTAGGCTCCTCTGCTTCATAGAGGTCGAATGGGAGGAAAGATGAAGGGACAGTTTTTAAGTCCAAAACCGAACCACGAAAGAGGAGAGATAAAGTTCCCAGTGTCATCAAAGGTAAAACTGACTCCCAAACTTGTAATCTTGATATTAAGTGTTTTCGTTGTTTGGGAGTAGGTCATATAGCTTCACAATGCCCAAATAAGAGAACCATGATCGCAAATGTTGATGGAGAGGTGGAAACCAAAAGTGAGGGCGATGATGACCAGATGCCATCACCTGAGGATGCTTGTGACGATGATGTGGAATATCCGGTGGAGGGTAAGTCACTTGTGGCTAAGCGTGCTTTAAGTGCCAAGTCAAAGAGGATGATATGGAACAACAAAGGGAGAACATTTTTCATACTAGATGCCACATCAACAACAAGGTATGTAATATGATCATTGATGGCGGGGAGTTGTACTAATGTGGCTAGCACTACTTTAGTTGAAAATTTGAATTTACCTACCTTGAAACACCCTAGACTGTATAAGTTGCAATGGTTGAATAATTGTGGTGAGGTTAAGGTAAATAAGCAAGTGCTAGTTTCTTTTTCAATTGAGAGGTACAAGAATGAAGTATTTTGTGATGTTGTTCCAATGCATGCGGGTCATATTATTGGGCAAGCCATAACAATTTGATAGGAAGGTCAATCATGATGGGCTCAAGAATAGACATTCTATTGTAAAAGACAATAAAACCATTACTCTTGTACTCTTAACTCCAAGACAAGTGTATGAAGACTAAATGAAATTGAAAAGAGAGAATAAGTTGAAAAAAAATTGTGAGATCGAGAGTTCAAAAAAAGATGATGAGAAAGAGAGAGTGAAAAGGGGGGAAAAAAAGCGAGTTTTTATGCTAAGGCGAGTGATGTCAAGAGTGTATACAAACCAGCCTATATTTGTACAAGCTCTTGTACAAAGAGGCATGCTTTAATACTAACGAACTTGACAAATCTTTGCCTAATGTTGTTGTCTCTTTGCTGCAGGAATATGAGAATGTGTTTCCTAATGATGTGCCTAGTGGATTGCCACCTATTAAAGGAATAGATCATTAAATTGATTTTGTGCTAAGTGCGACAATTCCTAACCGTCCAGCCTATAGGAGTAATCTTAAGGAGACAAAGGAACTTCAAAGGCAAGTTAAGAAGTTGCTAACCAAAGGACATGTGAGAGAGAGCATGAGTCTGTGCATGGTGCCAGTGCTACTTATGCTTAAGAATGATGGAGCTTGGATAATGTGTGTTGATTGCAAGGCTCTCAACAACATTACAATAAAGTATAGACATCCCATCCTTAGGTTAGATGACATGTTGGATGAATTGCATAGGTCATGTATTTTCACAAAAATTGATTTGAAAAGTGGGTATCATCAAGTTAGGATGAAAGAGGGTGAAGAATGGAAAACTGCTTTTAAAACTAAATATGGATTATATGAGTGGTTGGTAATGCCTTTTGGTCTAATTAATGCACTAAGTACATTCATGAGGTTAATGAATCATGCATTGCATGCATTTATAGGCAGATTTGTTGTGGTCTATTTTAATGATATTTTGGTGTATAGCAAGGACTTAGATGAGTGTATCGATCATTTGCACTGTATGCTTGATATTTTGAGAAAAGAAAGACTATATGCCAATTTAAAGAAATGTTCCTTTTGCATGGACAAAGTTGTGTTTCTTAGTTATGTTGTTAGCACAAAAGGAATTAAGGTGGATGAGGAAAAGGTGAAGGCTATCAACTAATGGCTCACACCTAAGTCAATCATTGAGGTAAGAAGTTTTCATGGTTTAGCTAGTTTTTATCGTCGATTTGTCAAAGATTTCAGTACGCTAGCCACACCACTCACTGAAATTGTTAAAATATCCATGGGTTTTAAATGGGTTAGTGAGCAAGATTGTGCATTTATTGAAATTAAAGAAAGGTTATGTGGTGCTCCTTTATTAGCATTACCTGATTTTCTAAAACTTTTGAGATTGAGTGTGATGCTTCAGGAATAGATATTGAAGTTGTTCTGATGTAAGAGAAGCGGCCAATAGCCTATTTTAGTGAAAAGCTAAATGGGGCAAGTTTGAACTACCTAACATATGACAAGGAGCTTTATGCATTGGTGAAAGCATTGGAGATTTGGCAACATTACCTTTGGCCGAAAGAATTTGTCATACATATCGACCATGAGTCCTTGAAGCACTTGAAAGGACAAGGTAAGTTGAATAGAAGACATGCCAAGTGGGTGGAATTCATTGAGACATTCCCTTGTAATCAAATACAAATAAGGTAAGAATAATATTGTGGCTAATGCATTATCAAGAAGCTATGCCCTTGTCTCTACTTTAAATGCAAAGTTATTGGGATTTGAACATGTTGAGGAATTGTATGCTAATGATGATGACTTTGCTATTATGTATGGAGCATGTGAGAAGGCAGCGTTTGGTAAATTATATAGACTAGATGTGTACTTATTTAGAGAGAATAGATTTTGTGTGCCTAATAGTTCTATGCGTAAGTTGCTTATGCGTAAAGCACACAAAGGTGGTTTAATGGGTCATTTTGGTGTAAGGAAGACTTTAGATGTGTTACATAAACATTTTTTTTTTTGGCCAAAGATGAGACATGATGTGAAGAAAGTTTGTGCTAGATGCGTTACCTGTAGGTAGGCCAAATCTAGAATCTTATCACATGGATTATACACTCTTCTGCCTGTACCTAGTGCACCTTGGGTCGATATTTCTATGGATTTTGTTTTAGGCTTGCCTAGGTCAAGGAAAGGAAGGGATTCAATTTTTGTGGTTGTTGATAGACTTTCTAAAATGACACATTTCATATCTTGTCATAAAACCAATGATGCAACCCACATCGTTGATTTGTTCTTTAGAGAGATAGTACAACTCCATGGTGTTCCTAGGAGTATTATGCCTAATTGTGATGTTAAGTTCCTTAACTATTTTTGGAAAGTCTTGTGGGGAAAGTTGGGGACTAAATTATTATTTTTGACTGTTTTTCACCCCCAAACGAATGGACAAACTGAGGTAGTGAATAGAACTTTATCTATTTTGTTACGTACTATAATTCAGAAGAACTTGAAAAATTGGGAGGATTGTTTGCCATTCATTGAGTTTGCATATAATTGTAATGTTCATTCTACTACTAATTTTTCATCATTTGAGATTATTTTTGGTTTTAATCCACTAACTCCTTTGGATTTGCTATCTTTGCCAATTAATGAAATGACTAGTTTGGATGGTCAAAAGAAGGTTGAGATGGTGAAGAAACTCCATGAAAGTGTACAACAATATATAGAAAAGAAATATGAGTAATATGCGACCAAAGCCAACAAGGGTCGTTGACAAGTCCTCTTTGAACCGGGTGATTGGATTTGGGTGCATATGAGAAAGGAAAGATTTCTAGCCCGTAGGCAGTCCAAGCTACATCCTAAAGGGGATGGTCCATTTCAAGTCTTTGCGAGAATCAATAATAATGCATACAAGTTGGATCTTCCAGGCGAGAATAACATTAGTGCTACATTTAATGTTTTTGATCTCTCTTTTTTTTATGTAGGTGACGATTTAAGGACGAATCCTTTTGAAGAGAGGAATGATGAGAATCAACAAACACCATTAAAGGATCCGTTGCATGTTCTAGTTAGGCCTATTACTAGAGCAAGATCCAAGAAGATCAAAGAAGCACTTAATGAGCTGATTCAAGAGATTTAGGCCGATTCTAACATAGGACATTCCAAGCTTGGTCCTAAGGAAGATGAAGGTGTAATAAATTTAATCAAAGCTATTGATAGGGCTGATCTGGCTTAATTGAGCGTGATTTATGGTGTGGATTAATGGCTAATAGGGTTGATCTGGCTTAATTGGTCATAATTTATGGTGTGGATTAATGACTGATTGACTTTCCAGCTCTATACCAATAAATAGCTATTTGTCTTATTTTGTAGTTGCTAATCTCAAACCAAATCAACCTTAATTTAGACCTCTATTATTTAGTACTTCTTTTTTAAATATATTTTCCTATTTTCAATCATGTTTTATAAATAGCATGCACTCATTGTACTGGAGGATTATTGAATAAAAATCAGAAAAGACATGAGGTTTTGCTTCTTCTTTTGGTTCAAGAAATGTGAACTTATCAGAGATTCTTCCTTGTGGTGTTCAAATTTTTTACCTTTGGTTCATGATTTAGTTATAATCATTGGGTTGAGGTCTGTTACTTATATCTTTGGTTCACGTTTCATTTATAAATTTTGGGTCAAAGTTTCTATCAAAATCTGAATTTTAGCTTTCTTAGGCAAGTATTCCAATATTATTCGTTGGGTCTCAAAGTATGTCAATTGAGGTTCGTATCATTTGGCTAATAAACATTAAGTATGTTTCATGATGCACACTACTCTTAAAGTGATGGACACTTGCTTGTGGTATCTTGATTGTGGTTGTTCAAAACATATGACTGGAGATTGCTCTCTATTTAAAACCTTTGAACCAAAGAAAGGTGGCTATGTTACTTTTGGTGATGGAAGCAAATCACAGATAAAAGGGAAAGGCATTATCTCCTTGCTAGGACTGCTTGACATGGCTAATGTATTATATTTAGAAGGTTTGAGAGTAAATCTACTGAGTATAAGCCAAATTTGTGATCAAGACTTCATTAACCTTAGTTTATGGTAAGGTTGAATTGAAGATAAGTTATGACGGGTTGGAGAAGTACCAATCCCCTTTCCCTCTTTTATCATGACTGTTTTGGCATAAACATTGTTCTTTTCTTTGTTGCTAACTTATTTCTACCATACTCATATTATCATGTCTATCTCCTGTTGCAAAGTTGTTTAAATATTATCCTTAGTTGATAGCAAACGTTTTAGTTAGAATATCTTTTTATTATCCTGTTATATTATGTATCTCCTGCCATAATGTTTTTATGACAGCATCCCCTGCCATGGGCATGTGACCAGGATTTCTGCAAAGGGGTCTTTGCTTGTGCACAAGCTGGCTTGAGGTGAGTTTCAATTGAGCCAGTCTCGACTCTCCTACCCCAGAACTATTAGGCCACAGTACGACAGAAAATGGCTCAGTCTAGAATACAAAAAAGGCCCACCACAGTCCCATACTTGAATCTATTGTTTGATTGATGTTCTCTAAATATAGTTTTCAGAAAATTGTATCATATTTTCCTTATTCAAAATAGGATTTTGAAAACGGCTGGGATGATATTTCCAAGATATAGAAAATGTTTTTAATGGCATAGTTGTAAAAAAATATAAAAATGATTGACACCACATATTTGTCCAAACTCTTCTATCTCCTAAATTAATGAGTTTATCTTTATTACCAAAAAAAAAAAAAAAAATCTCACACATCAAATTTGAAACTTATCATTAAAAAAAAAAAAAAAAAAAAAAAAAAAAAAAAAGCAACATGAGCTCTATTCTATTATCATTATCCACTCAAAAAAAGTAATCTACGGATTCTACGCATTAAGTTTTGTAATTTTTTTTATTTTTTTTAATCTCAAAAATATAAATGTTCTACCTACCATCTTTTTTTTTTTTTTTTAAGTATTTTGAAAATTTTTCTTAAAAGTAGGAGCCAAACACGTATATTATAAAAATTCTTATTTGAAAACTAATTTCAATTTCAATTTTTTGAAAATTGTTTTTATACTATTTTGACCCAAAAAAAAAAAAAAATCTTTGGACCAATTAGGCCCTAAAACATTGTGGGGCCTTTTTTTGTGACTTGTCAGCACCAAGTCCAATGGCTAGATATAGGCCCTCTAAAAATCTTGAGATATAGGCCTAGAGGGTGTTGAGGGGAGTTAGGTTTGGTTCCTCCACAAAAAGTGAGTCTATTTTGTTTTACTGAATTAACATGTACACAACAACAAATCCAAAAGAACCAACAAGAGAAACAACAATGACACTTAGTTATATTCAGCCAAAATCATTACAGTTACCAACAAGGGATGGGTCACAAAGTCTTAGGAATGAGGAATGAGTATAGTGTGGGATTTAGGAATGAGTATATGTATGGGTGGTGCCTATTCTGTGGCAGGATGCTTTTCTTATGCTAACAGAATGAGATGTTGATAATTAGCTTTTGGGTGTTCGGTCCTTAGCTTTTGGGCGTTGGATCCTTGCCTTTGCTTTGTTGGATCCACGCTCGTGGGTTCTTGCACTTGTTCAAGTAACCCATATATGTTGGGCTTATCATTTACTCTAGGCCTAGGTGCCCTTTAAATATTAGGTAGCAACAAACATGATCATGTCAATAAAAATTGACTTGTAATTTGTAATCTGTGGAAAACAACATTTCGCTTTTAATAAAATTAAAATTTTCTTTATTTTTAGTAGATTGTAAAGTTATGCCAGAATGATATTTAAACTTTTCATGTTTTCCATTTTGTGTGAGATAGATATTAATATTTAGAGATATATAGATCAACAATGCCAATGATAGGGATAAGAGAATGGCATAGAGACTAAGAGAGGTGCCTCCAACATTAAGTTTTATTATTTCAATTCTTGTTCAACTTGTAAAAACGATACAAATTTGAAGTGTCATCACAAATGCACATACAAATCTCAATACTAGTGATGTTAAAACACAATTTCTTTCGCAACATATTTCACAATTGTTGCGTTGAAAAGTTGTTATTTCATAAGTCCACCACTTACACAACCACAATCGTGTTGGGCGAGCAAGAGTCGCTTTGTCACAGTACATACTTATAGGCTAACGGATCACAATTTGGCCATGTAACTTTATTCTTTATTGTTAATAACTTGTGACCTCAAAAAGTTGGGAAAAAAAATTGTATGAAAATTTGGGCGCCTAGACTTATTGTCAATATTTGTGTTTGAGGATCCCATTCTTGCGATACATGGAAGAAACTCTGAGATTTGCTTTCTTCTGAGACATAGAGGAGGAAGGGTATAGAGTACCAGGGAGAATTGTGTATACTACAAGTGGGCTTCTCACCACATAATGCCCATATTTCCATATGATTGCACCAGATATGATTGGCTGTTGTGCAATCTTTGGACCATAGACCAGCACTGTAAACGATTTTTTCTCTCCAATGGCAGAGAATGACAACACAGACGGTTCCACAGTAACATCAATAGAGGCTGGTATGTATGTACTAAGAGTGTAGGTTGAGTTTGGTGGGCCAACATTGGTGACTGTCCTAGTGAATATAGCCATAATCTGCTGGCCATCTTCCACGGCAACAGAGAATGAAGGATAGTTAAGGTTCCATGCTCTTCCAGGCTTTGAGGTATTGCAAAAGCTGCTGTTGTCTCCGGTGATGAGTCTTAACGTGGTGGTATTGTATCCTTGCATGCACAGGAATTTTATGAAGTCTGCCTCATATGCATCATAGACGAGCCCAGGGTCTACTGCTTGCAATGGGTTGATGTGACCGGATCCATAAGCAAATTCAAGGTCTTCATGCTTCTTTGGGTCCACAATATAAGCTATTCATGACAAAAGTTAGGTCACTGAGAGAGACTGAACGATGATTTATAATGTTTTTCCATATCAGCGTGGCTAATTTCTTACGTAGTCTATAATGTTGAATCTTTCTGCCGTTTTCATAGGTCACGTCATTTTATAAACCTTTTATAGTAAAATTAAGGGAATTTAACATTTTCTATGTGGAAATAGTCTTGAAAATAATCATGTTCTAGAAGTCAAGTTTGTTACTTCACCTGTGGTCATAAGGGCAGATTTAATGGCAGCAGGTGACCAGTACGGACGAGCAGCCTTAATGTAGGCAGCTGCACCACTAGTGTGAGGGCAAGACATAGATGTCCCAGAAATTATGTTGAATTTGACACTCCTAGTGTCGTCCGGGTCCACGGAAGGTGGGGCCACAGGAGACCAAGCAGCAAGAATATCTACTCCAGGGGCTGTGAGATCAGGCTGCATATATATATCATCCAAACATAATTTTAACATGTTAAACCATGTTCTAAAACTAAAACTAAAACTAAAATTATAGAAGAAAACAATTTTGTAAACTAAGTACTCATTTTCTATATCACCTTGAGAATGTCTGGGGCGATAGGGTTGGGTCCCCTAGATGAAAATGATACAACATTAGGTGCCATGACATCCTTCCATGTCTCACCAACCAGAATAGTGGCAATCGGAGTTCTATCAAGGGTTCAAAGTATTTCATTAGGATATTGAAGAAGGTAAGCAATCCGTAATGATTGATTTAAAGATAATCAGTAGAGAAATTTATTTACTCTGTTGATCTGATGTAGTTTAAAATTGTGAGACCATCTTCTACACTAATTATTGTTGCTGGCAAAGGGAAGCTGTAACCAACATCAGTAATGGATGAGTCAGCCATAATGGCTCCCACACCATTGGCTAATAGAATGCCAGTGCCAACGACGGCTCCTTCGCAGAAAACAATCTTTCCTTGTACTTTGTATGAATTCAGGACACCATTATAGCAATATTTTGAAATATCCTGGTCAGCACCTGCAGAGTAGTTTGCAGCATCTCCACCCCAAATCAAGGGAAGTGATGTTCCATTGAGGTTGAAGCTATTAATGGCGATACCCTTCATTAGATCATTCAAAGAATTAGTATGGTATTAGTGAAGTTCTATTGAAATGCTATCTTTTGAATAGAATAAGTTCAATCGAAAACTCACAGTATAGACTTGTCCATTGCCAAGCACAACTTGAGCAACAAATTTTCTGTCAATGGTGCTCGCAGCAACAGTTAATATCCAAGGTGCATGATTGGCGAGGCTTTGTGGGTAAGGCCCAGAGTTTCCAGCAGAACATGAGGTCAAGATGCCTTTTTTCATGGCATGGAAAGACCCAATAGCGATTGGTTCTTTGAAGTATGGACTAAACCCAATGAAACCAAAGGAAACGGAAATAATGTCAACTCCATCTGCAATTGCATCGTCAAATGCTGCTAGGACGTCTGCTGAGTAACATCCAGATGACCAGCAAACTTTGTACATTGCAATCCTTGCACCAGGAACTCCACCTCTTGCAGTTCCTTCAGCTAGCCCAAAGTAGCTTGCTCCAGCTATCTCCCTTCCTGCAGCTGTTGAAGATGTATGGGTTCCATGACCCTCGGAGTCCCTTGGGGATTTGATGTCTGTAATGTCATAGAAGCCTTCACTGTTGTAGTAACGGGCTCCAATGATCTTGCTGTGATTTTAAAATTTATGTGAGTAGCTATCTGAGATGAATGCCTAAAAGATTAATGTAATTATGTCCTAAGTTTTTGCCTCAAGTTATGTAATAGTAATCTGTGTCCCGTCCCAAAAGGATCTTTGACAATCACTTATGATTTGAGTCCCAAGTATGGAAAAATCTTCAAAATGTAGTGACTCATCTTTATTTGTTTCAATTAGGATTGCAACCCTTTTTAAGTTGGTGGTTATTTTCCATTAATACCAAAAACTCCACAATGGTATCTCTGCTTAATAGTCAATGCCTTCAGAGTCACTAACATGGCCAGTTTATTTTTTCTTTGAAATTTTCTCAATTTCATTAATTTTTATTCATCTAATGAGTAATGACTAATGGTGTTTATACCCATGGAAATCCTCACATAAGTACAAGGCAGAAAGAGAGCTCACTTGTTACAGGTGAAGTTGGCACCTTGGCATTTACCCTTCCATTTACTAGGCGGAGAGCTGAGTCCTTCATCATTGAAGCTATCGGATTCTGGCCAGATTCCTGCAACTCAACAGATGCAGAAAAACTGCAAATTTTAGCATTTGCTTTGTATTTTTTGCGAAGCAAGATGATGACAATTGTGTGCTTAATATAATAACCTGTGTCAAGAAGCCCAATAATGACATCTCCTTCATGAGGGTTTCCAACTTTTCCTTTGGAGGGGAAACCCATGAAGTCCCATGACCTCGTAGTGTGAAGCTCTAGTATTTGGTTTGGAAGCACTGAAATTACACCTTCCATTTCTGCAACACATTTCAACTGCTTTTAGCACACAAACGGTAGTAAAATTTCATTCCTTGCCACTAGTTTGACACACACCTGAGAATTTTGCAGCTTCTTCATCAGTTAATTTCGCTGCAAATCCATTAAAACTCTTCCCATAACTGTAGATTAGTGACTCTTTGGCGGTTGAAGTACTGCAATTGGGAAAAAAAAAGGTATATGCTTGAGATAATTCAAAAGTTAAAGCAGTTATGTGAAGGGATTTATATTAGGAATGAAGCATGTTACACTATGAACAAGTTAAGACTTTTGGCTAGTTTCCAGTTATAAAAGTGATGACCTTGAAGTGTAATTCTGTTTTGGAGTGTAAACTAGAAGTCTCTTGATTACTATATAATCTAAAAATGTCACATTACTCACACTTCGCAGCTCAATCTAAAATTTTTCCCAACAATTGTTTAGATTGTCTGTCACTGTTTTCATGTGTCTATCTCTTTCTATCATGTCCAAGATCACTATTTGGTTCCTGTTGACACATCTTAAAATAACTACTCATTCGCTCTACATAACGTTAGCATGCACCATAATACCTTGATAGATATAAGTTCCCTTTGCACTATCAAAAATCAGCTTCGACGCTCTAGCATGGTTATTAGTAATTACAGTAACTGTACATAGCTTTTAATTGCCGTAGTTTTGAACTATTAGAACTCCTAACACTAATTATGGGTGTTAACTTAACTAGAAGACTTGTGATAAATTATGACATTATGTAGTGACAGGCTAAAAGTTATAACACCTTCCAAGTACTCTCTCTAGCATGGAATGATGCGTTGATTCGACAGAAAAATCTCCTTGAGGCTTCTCTCCCATGTATACAATGTGAACCTGTACGTAACACAAACTCCTTAATAAAGAAACCATGTTGAATTACTTTTGGACATTAAATAGACTAAATTTAAAATATGAAAACCAATGTACCTTCCTTTCCAGGCCATGGCAACTCATCAGAAGAGCTGCAAGTAATAACGTGTGCAAAAGAATATGTAGCAATGCCTTGGCCATTGGTATTGAACTTTGTTCAACTGTAAGAGTCTTAAGTCGATGCCTTACGAGATAAAACTCTATGGTATTTATACAAGAAATGAAAACTTGAAATATCCGCTTGCTGTTTATACCATCATTTGTCAAGCTTCACTTGTTTCTGTTTTGTTATAGTCCCAAATTATTGTCACCAAAATATGTTAAAAAAACATTGTATATATGAAGAGCTTGCTATTGCCAATTTCAATTGACCAAATTAATAAGCTGATTATATTATTGTTTTGGTCGTCTTTGCACTTCAATTTTCTTTTGCCACTAGCTCAAAAAATATGTACAATTATTTTAGGCATGCCGTCATGATAATTGTCCGAGTCTCCCTAGTTAGAGTTTTTACCATTTCTTTTTGTAAGAACAATTTATTATCATCTTCGTCTTATTTTTTACACTTATGTGTCCTGGAGCCAATGGCTGGCCCTCGCCTGCATATGGGAAATTCGAACACTTCTCTTTGATGATTCTGTCTTGAGTATTGGAAATGTTTAGCTTTGTTTAACAGGAAAATATATAGTTCAGTAATCTACTCATTCATTTTTATTTTATATTTTAAATTGAATCAAAGACTTATACTTGTCGAGCAGAATAATATACGGCCACTCTATGTTGGTCTATGTTTTCCACACCCATGTGCTATGATTCTATTGCAAACTTAAACAGGGGCGGAGCTACTTAGCTCCTTTTGGGGGGCCCAAAATTTTTAAATTTTCCCTTAGAATATATAAAAAAGAAAAAAAGACATGGGCCCCTCCACGAATTAAATCTGGGCCCCTCCCTAAATTATTTTCAACAACCAGTTCAATATAATTTCAAATAAAACAAAAATATTTGTCCACATTCAGCCTAGCTGGCCAGCCCAAAATCCTTAATCATACAAAATTCTTCTCCTCTAAACTAAAGGCACTATCCTTAATCCTAATCAAACAAAACAAACTCTTCAGTCATTACCTCACGCTTCTGCCTAAATTTCTAGTCTTCACACAGTCACACCTTTGCCCTTTACTTGACGGCCTTAGCTCATGCTGCCTGAATTCCCAGTCCTCACGTTATGCAGTCACGCCTCTTCGGCTTGCCGTAACGCTGTAGCTCCACTAGCCATTAACTTGACCTAATCTTCATCACTCAACCTCAAATCCTAAAGCCCTCACCCCAATTCCTCAAGGTATCTCTCATTCAGTCATTCTCATCTTAGTTCTCTCTCTTTTTCTCTAGAACTGAACTAAATACTGAATAGCATAATAGAAATATCAAGTATGTGTATGTGGTATTTTTTGCCAATAAAGCAATTTATATTTATTTGGTTTTATCTTTTTGTGTTTATTGTTATTGGATTCTTTATTCTTGACCCACTGACTCTATGACTCAGCCTTTTTGGCTTTTGTGTTGTTTGTCTCTTGAGTGGGTCTGGGTGGGGTGAGAACCATGAGACTGTGTAAGAATGAATTTTATATGATAATTTATTATATCTCTCTTCCAAGTTAGTTTATCCTCATTTTTTGAATTGATTTTTTTTTTTGGGGATTGAAATTAGGTGCCAAATAATGAGCAAATGACAAACAATTAATGCATTTTTTAAGAAAAAGTTGTATGTCATTCAAAACTTAGGTAATTTGTATAAACAAATGTTGATACTTCAATGTCTGATGAGCATCCTTCCAAATGTTCAAGAATTCAATCTAAAATGATAGACCATGATCCAGGATCACGTAAATAAATATATGAATTCCCTGTCAACAAACAAGATGAAATTCAACCTGCTTATCTCATAACAAGTCCATATCAACCTAGAAACATAGAGTATCCATACAAATGACCGAAAAATTATCGTCGTAATT
This sequence comes from Quercus suber, assembly GCF_002906115.3. Classification (NCBI taxonomy): domain Eukaryota; kingdom Viridiplantae; phylum Streptophyta; class Magnoliopsida; order Fagales; family Fagaceae; genus Quercus; species Quercus suber. The sequence continues at coordinate 216,011 of NW_027070192.1, forward strand.
TTCAATTTTCGTGGTTTGAATCACATGAAAATTGGTTGAATTATATTTTAGTATATCTCTACTACAACCTGGCCCCCCCAAGTAATTATTTCTAGCTACGCCGCTGAACTTAAATAGTTGCAGTCCTCACCCATGTGCTATGATTCTATTGCAAACTTAAAGAGTTGCAGAAAACATGAGTATATTGTATGTCAAAGCAAAAGTATTGCAGAGTTAACAAATTCAGCCACTCCATGCATCAAGAGGAGTGGAGTAAAAGAGATTTTGGGGGAGATTACCAACCAGCTACAGGAGAAGTAGAACAGATTACACAAATTCGAAATGGAGCATAGGACTTAAAAGAAAATTATTTTAAAAAAAAAAGGTTTTTAATGGTTAGATAGATATCATGTATGTATGACTTACATAAATTTATATTAAAATTTCATTGACTATAGTTACACACAAATTTTTATGAAAGAAGATGAATTAATTATTTCATATAAAGGATGTGAGGCCTGATAGTTATTGTATGGTCTGTTTTTGTTGTCTGTTCAAAGGTTACTGTGATTCTCCTAGGTTCTTTGAACTTAGATTGTTTTTTTTTTTTTTTTTTGGTTGAAGGTTTAGGTGCTCACCGGCGTGCATGAGGCATAAACTATTCTTTTATTGAAAGATACTAAGAACAATTTACAACTGGGGGATGCTCCTCGGACCATGGCCGAGGAGGTTTTTTTCCCCCCAAAACTCATCTCCCTCATTTACACTTTGCTCCCCTTTCTTATATCCCTCTCTTCCTCCTTATGTTGATCATCTATTGGCCTCCCTTCTGACCGTCTGTCCCATCAGAGGTCATATCCGTGCTCAGGTGGCTCACCCTGATCGATGTTGCCCTGTCAAGGGGTTACATCCCTATTAATACGGCCAGAAGGGTTAGGTGAGCGTATTCAATGCTGAGGTAACAGTTCGCCCAGGGCTTGCCCTTTCTCCGTACTTCTGTTGCCAACGCGTGGCACTGGGTCTTCTTCTCCTCGGATATTCCAGGAGTCCTTTGGTAGGGTGGTCCTCGTGTTTTTCCGAGATCTCGGACGCCCGAGAACAAGGTCATCCTCGGACCCATCATGCATCCTCGGTGTGGGCCATTTGGGCCTGGCTTGGAGTGGGCCAACGATACCCGATTTTCTGGCCCCACAATAGCCCCTCAAAATCTTGCTGCACGCATCCTCGGGCGGGGAGAAGGATTTTGACATCCTCGGCCTTACCCCCCCCCGCGTCAGTACTGGGGTCTATTCATCTGCTCAAGGCACGTCGCTGACGTTTCGGAGCACGTAACGTGCCCATCATTAAATTCAGGCGGCTCTGTGCTCTCCACGTCTAATGAGGCGTTATCCATCCAACGGTGGAGGTTCGTCTCGCATTTATGGGCGGGAAAACCCGCATGATTCCTTGATTTGGGGTATAAATACCCGTACGAACAGCTTCTTCCTGTTTCCCATTTGTAATCAAGAATTCTCGTGCGCCCCTCTTGAGTTCAGCCACATTCTTGCACCTCCAACACAAAAAGCCTGTCCGAGGAGCTCCTCCTCTTTTCAGTAAGTCGCTCTATTCCTCTCTAAGCTCTCTCTCTACTGTTTCTTCTACTTCGCCTGTTCTTTCCTAGTTCTTTTAGGTGTCAACGGGGATGGGTAGGTTTAAGAAATACGTCGATACTGAGGAGGCGATGAAGAAATTCATCACCGACTACCGAATTCCCAGCAATGTAGGTCTGAGATATTGTGAGGACGGGGATTGGCGCATACACAGACAGGAGGGCGAGGTGGTAATTCCCATTGTCGCATTCCTTGAAGGGGGGATGACGATCCCAATGGGGCCGGTGATGAGGGATTACCTCACGCACTTCCGGTTGGCCCCCACCCAGTGTGGGATAAACGTCTTTAGGATTCTAGGCTGTGTGGACGCCCTGAACGAGAAGATGGGGCTGAGGTTGACCCACCACGACGTGAACTGGTGTTACAACCTTCAGCTTCTTAAGGGCAAGTCGTATTACCTGAAGACGAGAGACGACAGGGTGCGGCTCATTCAGTGCCTCCCCGAGTCCAGCAAGGGGTTCAATGAGGATTTCCTCATCGTGTTAGGGGAGTGGCACGATGGCCTTCACTGCCCAACAATAGAGGGAATACCAGGTGGGGCAGTGGGAAACAGGAGGGGTTTCAAGTTCTCGTCTTTTTTCTTCCCCCTTTTTTTTTTTTTTACTAACGCGGTGGTGCTTTTCGTTTGCAGACCCGCACGCTTTTGAGCGTCACTTCCATCTGGTTAACCGGGAAGATTTGCAGAAGGCGCTGAGAGCGTCGGTGTATATAAACGAGGACGACAATCAAGTTAGGGCCGCCCACATAATTTTGGGGTATTAACCTGCCCATAAATCGTTCTCGGTTCCAAAGAACGTCATCCGAGCCAACGATCCTCGGCTTCAGAGGATTATTGTGACCGAGGACGGATTTTCGTTCCCTGAGGAGCCCTTCGACCAGGAAGCTGTCACGCTAGCCATCCCCTCCTCTTCCCAACCGCTCGCCGAGGAAGATCCAAAGAAGGAAGGGGACGCGTTTGACGTTTTCGCTCAGCTTAATCAGTTAGAGGACCCTCTTGGGGACTTGGGTGATCCTAATTTGACCGAAGCAGACCTCCTTACTTCAGAAGCCCCTCCTCGGCTGAGAATGGGGTACAAGAGGAAGCCCACCACCAACTTGTTGGACCTGATTGATGGCCAGCTGGGGGAGTCCCAACAGAAACTTCCCACTCCACCTCCGAAGACTAGGTCGACTTCTGCTTAGCAGAAGCTCCCTCCTCCTCCTTCTCAGACGCGCTCACCCTCTGGGTCCGTGCCTGCCGGCCCCAAGAAGAAGAAGGATAAAGGTAAAAGGCCTGTGGAGGATAAGACGGTGTCCTCGCAGGAGGAGGACACTACTCTGAGACCGTCCAAGCAGCTCAAAATAGGCGACAAGAGCCAGGAGAGGCAGGTAGTCGACACCACCTCTTCCGAGGCTCAGGCCTGGCTCCCAGCCTCGATGCTCCGTGGGGAGCCCTTGAGGGATAGCGCCTCCCTCAGGGACTTCAATGATGCGCGCGTGGCCGACGCGCTGGAGAGGAGCCTGTTGCTCCCGGCGGACATGGCTGAGCTTAACTCTTTGACGAGCGAGCAGGTCTTCCTCAGCCTCAAGCGATATGTGGGGATGGTAAGGGCTATAACTTCGACTCTTTGCCCACTCTTTTTCTTTTATTGGGCTTATAGCGTATTGGTTATTCTGGCAGGCTGTCCAAGCTATCTTTACGTTGGAGGGGGCGGCGAACGACCAGAGGAAGGCTTTCAACAAGGAGCGTGATTGACGCTTTGAGGCTACCCGGGCTCTGAAGAATTTCGAGGCTGACCTCGCCAAGGCCCAAGAGGATTTGAAGGCGGTGACCAGGGAGCGGGACAGTGCCCTGTCTGGTCTTGAGGGTGCCCAGAACCAGGCCAAGGAGCAGACAAAGCGCCTGGGCGAGGCAGGGGAGCAATTGCAGATTGTGAGGGATCTGATCACAGATCTGCAGGCTAAGGTGACAAAGGCCGAGGGGGCCCAGAGGGAGGCAGAATGGGTTAGAGACCAGGCCCAGCGTGCTAAGGACGAGGCGGACTATGGCAGGGAGATGGCCCTGACTGCCAAGGAGGATGCTGAGGCCGCAGCCTACGCCGATGGGGTGGCTTCGGTAGAGGCTCTCTACAAGCTTCAAGTCCCGGGAGTATGTAGGCGATACTGCTCCCAGGTCTGCGTTGAGGCCCTCAAATAGGCTGGGGTGGAAGCTTCGTCCGACCAGTGGAAAGCGGAGAATGTGTACTACCCCCCTGTTATCCACGAGGTAGCCCCTGATGACCCTAAGGTTGGGGAGGTTGTTGAAGCGATGGGGGCTGCTGAACTAGGGGAGCATTCGAGCGAGGAGTTGCCCCAAGAGATAGTGGAGATCCCGTCTGATGATCAAACCCCCGCCATTGAGGAAACAGCTACTCTCGCCCTACCCTTGCAGGTCGTCCCCTCAGGTCAGGGCTCGGAAGGGTCAGGGGTTGCCCCTGTCCAGCCTGAGCAAAGGAAGTAGACTCCCCGGCGTCTCGGCTCGTCCTACTTTAACGTTGTTTCGTTTTATTTTGTTGTGCTTCTCCTCTGTGTACTGTGGCTCTTGCCATGCAACTTTTACGGACTCATTATTGTAATGCGAATTTAATTTTCCTTTCTATTTATTTCAACTGCTTATTTGTGTGCACGCTGCTTACTTTTCCTCTGATCTGCATGATTTTAGCTTGAATTGTATGTCGGCCAATTGCGCCAGTAATGATGATAAGGAGAGAGAACGTATGTATGGGCAGCCCCCTTACGTCTTAAGGGCTAGGTGGGGCTTGATCCTTTCCAAACTTGTGATATTTTATAGTTAGCCTCCTTCTAGGCCTCAGTCCGAGGACCATGCAATACCTTGGTTCTGTCTAGTACCTAGGTATAGCTGAGCGGTTAGTTTCTCCAAAGGCTTGAGTCCGAGGACCATGCAATGCCTTGGTTCTGTCTAACACCTCCATTTCCCTGTAAGTATCTAGTTTCCCCATAGGTTTGAGTCCGAGGACTATGCAATACCTTGGTTCTGTCTAGTACCCAGGTATAGCTGAGCGGTTAGTTTCCCCATAGGCTTGAGTCCGAGAACCATGCAATGTCTTGGTTCTGTCTAACGCTTTCATTTCTCTGTAAGTATCTAGTTTCTCCATAGGTTTGAGTCCGAGGACCATGCAATACCTTGGTTCTGTCTAGTACCCAGGTATAGCTGAGCGGTTAGTTTCCCCATAGGCTTGAGTCCGAGGACCATGCAATGCCTTGGTTCTGTCTANATTGCCAATGGTGCTAGAAAATAGTGACGTGCAAGGTTCCCATGAAGAATAAAAGACGTGTTGGGTTGAAACGTGGATGTTTATGGATGATGCACTAGTAAAGGGAAAAAAAAAATCCTTTAGGCAAGGGGAGTGAGTAGGACTTGTTTAAGACTCACGAAGAGATCTTGAAGCCAACAGAGAATGAGTGGTTAATGCAACATAATTGAGCACATACTCATTAGGCTTAGACTTTTTGGGTTAAAGTGTGTCTTATATGTTATATTAATCACTCAAAGAAGCTCCTAAATGTTTATTGAAGGGAATAATCACAAAATTTCCAGATCTGTGAGATGCAAAATAGAGAAAAAATGTGTGCAAAAAAAAAAAAAAAATCTCACAAGATAATATTTATGTAATTCGGCAATTTGCCTACGTCCATAGAGTTGCAAGGACGTCACTATTCACTATGGACTAAGCCTCAGGAAAAAAAATTCCATTAAAATTTATAGTTCTTTTATTTCGGGTCGGATCATAATATGGATCAAACACAATTAGTCTCCACAAACCCAACATTCCTGCTTGTAGTTCCTAATTGACATAGCAAGTAAGATACTACTATTGTAACGTCCATGTAGGGAAGCCACTCAGGTCATCTCCTCTGTCCTTTTCGGTTATTAAAGAAAAATACTTTAAAAATTAAAATAACTCTCTAAAATAACTTTTAAAATAATAAAAATTATCATTTAATTACATATATGATCAAAGCACTAACTATTTTAGGGAAAAAAAAAAAAAAAAAAGAGATCTCGATATATTAAATTATGTAAATATGGATGTGTATTCAATCTGCCAATTTAATAAACCCAATACAACACAACCCAACCTAAATATATTGTTGCGCTACTCTTCACTAGTGTGAATGCATTGATAATGGAGTCACATAATACGAGGCCGACACATTGCTAAGAGGAGAAGCAATATCAATATCGTCATTAAATGGCCCAATCCATACTTGTGATGTTTAGCCCAACCAATTTGCTAAGAGGAGAGGGACATCAATACTTGGTTAAATGACTAGTTTATGGGCTTTCAGGGGATGTGATTAATAGGCCATGGGTTGCTTAATGGATTGGTTTTGATGTTCAGTTTAAGAACGATTTGGGGCTCGTGGGTTTGTTCATTCTTATGATTGGATTGCTAACTTCCTTGCTATGTCAATTGTTTTGCTGGTTTTGGGCTTTTTTTTTTTTTTTTTTTTTTTTTTTTTGGGGGGGTGGGGGGGGAGGGGGGGGTTTTGTGGTGGTGTGGTTTCTTATATTTGGTTTTAGTTGATGTATGTCTGGTTGGTTAGAGAATCCAAGCTCCTCCATTTGTTGTTGCTATTGGTTGTGTCATGTGAGATTTGTTGTTGCTATTTGATAAGTAGAAATCTTTTTTTTTTTTTTTTGGTGTGACAACAAGGTTTAATAAAAAAAAGAAAAGGGACAAACCATTTTCATTTGTTTTCTAATGTGTTTAAAAGAATCTGTCTTTTTGAGTTTAATTAGCATTTAGCATCCATATCATTAATCAATGAGAATGACCAAAAAGACTTTAGAAACAATTAGCCTTTAGGCATGCATGTTATGCGTGCTTAGAGACTCTTTTATTTTTTTGAGTAAAAGTTAATAATTTACATCTATTATAATTTAGATTTAAAAAAAAAAATTCAAACAAATAAAAATGATAAATTTTAAAGATAAGTACTAATTGTAATTTCTTTTTTCAACTTGAAGGGAAAAAAATATTAAATTTATGAGTTCTCTTTTTTAATTTAAAACGAAATTTATTATCTGTTATTTGACATTTATGACCTTATTTCTAAATGAAGTTACTCTTCATTAATGAGGGTATTTTTAAAACACATAAAAATCGAGTCCAAAAAAGAAAATTCACTTCTATATAGTATAGGTATAGATAGATATCAAATATTAAGAATCAAAATAAACATAATTAAATATTATAAATTTTTATGCACACGTAGATATATGTACAATACAAACATGAAAAATCATGACTAGAAGCCACGAGTGTGTACATCTTAGCACTCTCTCACACAATGGTTAAACATTGAGAAGTATTCGGGTCTAATAGTGCTGGCAACATCCACCCCTAACCTCATGCAACATCAAGGTATTTAAAAATAAGGTCATAAATGTCAAATGGGCCAGCCGAGCTGATGAAGTAGCCGTTTCGAAATGGGTTCGTCACGGATCCAGCCAATAGACTCGCTAAATTTACGATCATGCCATCTAGCCCCACGTCCCCATTGGGTGCACCCAGTGGTGCAGTCTGTGGTTCCTATATAGGTTTGTGAAATAGCCATGCGCATTGACTTGGGCACTGAGTCAACGAGTTGCCGTCACCCAGATGAAAGCGGATTTGAGCTTTGTGTCAGAGCCGTGGAACCCGCAGTTCGTCACGGATCCAGCCAATAGACTCGCTAAATTTACGATCATGCCATCTAGCCCCACGTCCCCATTGGGTGCACCCAGTGGTGCAGTCTGTGGTTCCTATATAGGTTTGTGAAATAGCCATGCGCATTGACTTGGGCACTGAGTCAACGAGTTGCCGTCACCCAGATGAAAGCGGATTTGAGCTTTGTGTCAGAGCCGTGGAACCCGCAGTTACTCATGCAAAAGCCTTCGACTGCCACGTCTTGAGCTGTGAGAACTAAGTTCAACCCTTCGGGTTTTGAGTTGGCCACGTGTGGCAGCTTGGAAATCTGAGATTTCTTTAACTTTTTACCAATGGAGTAGTTATTGTCTGAGACTTGGTTTGCTAAGACAACGTTGGTTTGTTTCTTTCCAGCTTTTTTCATGTAAATTTGGATGGTATTCCACCAATTAGAGATTGAGGGACTTTTTTTTGTTGTTGTTGGTTTTGTGGGTTTAGAGAGAGAAGAAAGTCTGAGACAATGGATTTTTGGGCTGGCGAGAAATCTCCGTACCAAAGAATGGAAATTGGGAGGTTTCCTTTATGCTATGTTAGAGACATGGGTGGTGGTTGGTGAAGAGTAGTGGCAACTCTAGGAATTTTTTTCAGGGTGTTTCTATTCTACTTTGAAAAAATTTCAGGTCATTTCGGTCTATTTTAGATGTTTTGGGAAATTCCGGCCGAAATTCAAGATTTGGCCGGATGAAGTTGTGCTTAAAAAAAAAAAAAAAATTCTTAAAACCAAAACAAATTTGTATTTTGTATACCGAAAAACCTCAAAAGGAAAAAAAATGAAAAGAAAAGAAATGAACAAAGTTACCTATACAATAAACTATAAGTTCATTTGAAATATTAATAAAATTATTAATTATTGTTGTTTAATTGTTTCATTAATTTGTTTGTCTTTTATAAACTATAATTTTTTATATTGTTGTTTCATTAATTATAAAATTATTAATTGTTGTTTAGCCTAACATAATTTAATTTGTTAATCTTTTATAATGTATTGGTTAAATAAATTATTAATTATTGTTTATTAGTTGTTTCATTATTTTTCTTTACTAACTATTAGCACACACCCCATGTGCATTATCCACTGCCTGCCTCTCATGCCTTTACTTCCCACTCGGTCCCATGCCCTATTCACCCCTCCCCCCACTCAACACACAAGCCCCATTCACAAGAGCCAATCAAAAATTCACAATCACCAATCATAGGCAATACACTAAAAGACAAAAAAGAGAATCAGCCAATCACAAATATTATTAAAGTTACAATAAAGCTAAGCAATTACAGACTTTATAGTTCAATAAAGCTAAGCAAGCCCGTATAAAAAAAATGAAATAAAATAAAGCTAAGCAATTTCACCAAAAAAAAGAAAAGAAAAGAAAAAGAATCAGCCAATCAGATTAAGTCTTTAGTCTTAAAAAGAGAGAGACTCTCATTTCACTTTCATACTTTCAGTCTTCAGATAAAAGAGAGAAAGAGACAGAGAGAAGTAAGAGAGTAGAGAGAAAACCCATTAGAGAAAAAGAGAGTCAGAGAGAAGAAAAGTGTAAAGTAAAGATGAAATACCTTAAGGTTGAGGGAGCAGGGAGGCTGAGGCTGAGGGGCGGCGCTGTCGGGTTGGGCAGCACGTCGAGGCGACTAGTGAGGAAGGAATCTTCGATTCGATCTGTGCTATTGCGATCTCCGATCCGAATGGCAAGGCCAAGGCGATGACTGATCTCCAATCCAACTGGCGATGATCGATGGCGATGAGCTCTGTTGCTCGAGTTTGAGGCAGAGGCGATGAGCTTTGTTTCTCTGTTTTTTATTTCAGTTTTTCCTACCATCCGTGGGTTAGGTTTGCTACCATTTGTCTTTAGGTTGGGTTTTTTTTTTTTTTTTTTTTTTTGAGAATCCGTGGCCCGTGGGTTTGCTACCATCTGTTGGGCTTTCCATATGTTGTTTTTTTTCTTTAGATTGGGTTTACTTTCCCATCTGTTGTTTAGGATTGATGTTGGGTTTTGGACAGTGGGCTTGCTCTGTTACATTTTTTTTTTTTTAGATTTTAGTTTAAAATTTTTTTTCTTGAAAGCAGAACATATAATTATTTATTTATTTATTTGAGGGTGTTCTTGATTTTGCTTGAGGATGTTCCTTTTTTTTTTTTAAGGGTAAACAAATAAAAAAAATTTTAAATTATTATATATAAATTTTTTTTTTTTATTTTCGGGTCAGGGTCTTCCTGGGAACACCCTGCCCTCAACATGGTGTCGCCACTGGTAAAGAGAATTAAACTTGTGCCCAAACACAAGTTGATCAAGCTTAGCTAAACAAGGAGGAGCAGCGTAATTTGAGAGACTGATAAATGAGAAATTTTGAAGTAGGAAATAATTGAGAAGTGTTTTTGGTTTGAGTGGTGTAGGATTTGGTGAAGAGGGAAGTGAATATATATAGGTGGGTGGGTTCATGCGCTGGACTAGTGGTGGCTTATCTGTAGCTTTCATTAACAACTTCGTGGTCCTAAAAGACTAAAACCACAGTATTAATCACGAGAAACTTATAAATATAAGATAAAAAGAGAGACATTTGGGGAGAATATTTAATTCTTTTAGGCATTTTTTTTTAGACCAACTTTTAGGCTTTTTCTCTGTGTGTGTGTGTGTGTGTTTTTTTATGGGAGCACTTTCTGTGTTAAGAAAAAAAAAAAAAAAAAAAAACAGTGTTAATATTAAGCTACTTTAATGGGATAGATCTTTTGATAGACAGGTGTTACTCATTCCTCAATATTGTTATGCATGCATACAACTTAGGCAACCCAAATGGGTTCCTCTCCTTCTCGAAATTAGTGAGCGTAATGCAAATTTTCTTAAGTTTTTAAATAAGATTCCTTCGTATGCAAATTCTTCTTCCTAATATTTACTTAGGGCAAGCACAAGTAATTTATTCAGTGTGAAGTGAGTATAATAAATGTGTACACAATAAATTTATGACAGAATTTACTATTCATGTGATAGGATAGAACTAGCATACATTTACATATTGTGCTCTCGGAGCACTAAATAATTACATAGTAAACACATTCTTAAGTTTTTTTAAATAATGAAAGGGTTATGCTAACGATGGACAATTAAGTAAAAGAAAGTTTTTATGGGAAAAAAAAATAATATTTTGACAGTTTTTTTTCATTTTAATAAAAGTAATGTCAAAACTTTTTAAAAATGGATCGTTAACTAATGTCCTAAGAGCACTCATTAGCATTTCCCATAATGAAAAACATTTGCTAAGCAAAGTCTACTTGTTATGTTTTCTGTGAGGTCATAGAATCTAGTAACCCCGGCCCACTTCGTACCGAGCCCAAGGCCTACGCTGAGGATGAAAAAACGCCCGAGGACGGAGTGTGAAAGTACAAATTGCCCTGGAGCTTGTCGAGGACGACCATGTCCTTGGCTAACTGAGACCATGGGAGGAGGAACAAGTACAACGTGTCGGCTATGGAGGCATGGTGGAGGAGCAAGTCTAAGACAAATTGTCACCTCCACATTAAATGCCCACAACTAATGTTCTGGCCGCATTAATGAGGAAATGACCCATGAACAGTGCAGCGTTGGCTGCCGCAGCCCACAGAAAGAATAAGAAGGCGGCTGATGGGATAAGCACTCAAGTAGTGGCCTGCTTGATCGACAAATGTAGGGCTAAGATCAACTGAAAGGGGGTATATAATGTAAAGAATCCCTCTTGAAAGAAGGACGAAAAGAAAGAGAAAGCCCAGTAGAAATACAAAACACTATAGCATTCTATATCATCGTAGAAATCTTTGTAACCGCTCACTAAAGAAATAAAAGAACTCCAAGCTCCCCAGAGGAGAGCCGAGGAGCATCATTGCACATTTTAATCCAAGTTCGTGATGTCAATCCCTATGCATCCTTGCTCAATCATTGTATCCCTCACTAGGGCCTAGTTCTTGAACCCGCTCTCTACAAATTCATTGTATTGGGCTAGCTGGGCTTGAGTCCATTCACTCAACAGTAGAAGTGCTCAAACCCAGTCCTTACAATTGGCGCCGTCTGTGGGGAGAACTTGTGTGTTAGTAAGGGCAACGACCAAGCATGGCAGGATCAAGCCCTCATCAAGTAGGTTCCTGTTAGGACATATATGTTTTAACGTGTTTAAGAACATATGTCACTTAGTTATGAAAATTGGCTAATCCTTTGACAAAACGCACTCTGCTTGTAATTGGGTAGTTCTAGGTGTTTTTAATACTTCAAGGAACAATGTTTCAAGCTCAAGTGTTGAAGTCATCAAGTCTGTCCAAGAGAAAGCAAGTTGAAGTGCAGAATTTTTAAAGCTTGACACCTCTTGATAGCTACCTCGACACCTGCTATCTGTCGAGAATTAAAAAGTCAGAATTCCAATATGATTTTCTTGGGATCCGTGAATATGTTTTTGGGCTTTCTTTTCTTCTAACCCTAAACATATAAAAAGATTATTTTAAGAGCCGTTTTGGAAGACACAAGTTGTATTATCATTGAGCAATCTCTGTTTATGCAAATTGTGCTCAACAGACAAGGTTCTTGACCTAGTTCATCTTCCATCAAGAAGTTGCTGTGTATTTGCACCATAGGGTTTTGTGACCAAGCATCTTCCTACTATTCATCACGTGGATGAACTGAAGAACTTTGTAGCCAACCATTCTTTCTCAAGTTGGTGTTCTGAAGTCGCGTACTTGGATCCGCGCATTGGTTAGTCACGTACTTGGGAGCCGTGCATCAAAGGTGGAGACTGTCACTACAGATATAGCTACCTCGACACCTGCTATCTGTCGAGAATTAAAAAGTCAGAATTCCAATCTGATTTTCTTGGGATCCGTGAATATGTTTTTGGGCTTTCTTTTCTTCTAACCCTAAACATATAAAAGGATTATTTTAAGAGCCGTTTTGTGTGACACAAGTTGTATTATCATTGAGCAATCTCTGTTTATGCAAATTGTGCTCAACAGACAAGGTTCTTGACCTAGTTCATCTTCCATCAAGAAGTTGCTGTGTATTTGCACCATAGGGTTTTGTGACCAAGCATCTTCCTGTTATTCATCATGTGGATGAACTGAAGAACTTTGCAGCCAACCATTCTTCCTCAAGTTGGTGTTCTGAAGTCGCGTACTTAGATTCGCGCATTGGTTAGTCACGTACTTGGGAGCCGTGCATCAAAGGTGGAGACTGTCACTACAGATCAAGTCCAATTGGGTATTGGGGTAAGGGTTCAACTGTAGGTTGGTAAGGTACTTGGGATTCCTTTCTTGTAACCGCTTGATTTGATAATAGTGGAGTTTCGGGAGTGGTGACCTGAAAATCACCCGGTGGGGTTTTTGCCGTTAGGGTTTTCCCCATTCGTAAACAAATCTCCGTGTTATTTATTTTTTCCGCTGCATATTTAGTATTTGGTGATTTGTTTGTGCTTCCACATATTTGCATGTTAAATTGATTAATTAATAACTTGGCTAATTAATTAATTATTTAGGGTTAATCACAAGGGGTCATTCAGATTGTGACCTAACAAAAGGTACAAATTTGTAACTTCCCAAAGCCGAAACGTTGTGTTTTTTGGTTTTTAAGGGAAAATGCTAGTGAGAATTAGATTAAGAGTTTGAAACTATAGGTTTTTGGCAAAAATGAAGAGAGAAACTCATATAGATAAAGATATAGATATATAGATATATGGATATAGTGGTCGGAATTAATAAATGGGCTTGTGGAGATGATGGTGGGGATTAAATTAATAAGAAGTAGGCTTTATGGTGGAAATAGAGATGAGATTGTAACTTCTTAAAGCCGGAACGTTGTGTTTGTTGGTTTTTAAGAGAAAATGCTAGTGAGAATTAGATTAAGAGTTTGAAACGGTAGGTTTTGGCAAAGATGAAGAGAGAAACTAATGTAGATATAGATATAGATATAGTGGTGGGAATTATGGTGGAGATAGTGGTGGAGATAGTTATGGGAATTAATAAATGGGTTTTGTGGTAGAGATAGTGGCGGGAATTAATTTAATAGGAAGTGGGCTTTATAGTGGAGATAGATGTGAGATTTGTAACTTCCTAAAGCTGAAACATTGTGTTTGTTGGTTTTTAAGGGAAAATGCTAGTGAAAATTAGATTAAGAGTTTGAAACCGTAGGTTTTGGCAAAGATGAAGAGAGAAACTGATATAAATATATAGATATAGTAGTGGGAATTATGATGGAGATAGTAGTGAAGATAGTGGTAGGAATTAAATCAATAAGAGGTGACCTTTTATGGTGAAGATATAGATGAGATTTATTTTATTATTTTAAAATTGATAAAATCTATTTTTAAATTGTTGGGAAAATACAAAAAAATATTATTGAAATGGCATGGCTGCTGACGTTATTCAACGTGAGCGTAACAACATTAGTTGCTTCGCTTCAGTTTTTAGTAATATATAGATATAGATATAGATAGATTGCATGATATAGATAGATTTCTTATGCAGGATAAAAAATAAATAAAATAAAATAAAAAGCCAACATTATCATACACATAAGGACTTTCACACTCTCAAAAGGATTTTCATCATTTCAAGTGAAATAGAGTTTCAATCCACAATTAAAAATCTGGTAGATCAACACCATATGCAAATTAGTTGGTGGTTGGAGTTAAATGAAAAGAAATAAAGAAATATAATACGACATTACTATTGGAAAACTTTGGACAACCCACAAACCAACTCCTACCAACACCAAAACACCAAATGAACATCTATCATAAGACCATATTAACAGGTCTACAACCACAAACCCAAACATAAAAGAGATAGAAGGCCATACAGGGCTAGAGCACTCTAGCTTTTTATTGTGGTGACTAAGAAACTAGCAGTACTAAGCTAGGTTTTTTGATCAATTTGGTGGAGGGAAGAAAATGGCATCAGAAGTCCTCTTTGAGGAGAAAAGCTTCTCTGTATCAGCATCCACGTCGAATGAAGCCTGGAGAACCGAAGGAGATAGAGCCTTCCAAACAGAAGTCCTTCCAGCTAAATGAGTGAATATTGGACTGCTACAGAAAAAAGAGTCATATGAGTCATAAAACTTCAATAGAAACAATTATACACAATTTAAATATTAAATTTCCCATCCTGCTGAGTTCTTTATGAGCAATCGTCTCCCACACTAGCATATTAAATAACCAGAACGCCTAAAGGCTAAAATAAAGCAGTAGCTTAACACAAACGTGACAATGTGTTGTGGAAAAAGTCTTACTTGGGGGTGGTGATGATAGAGAACCAATCCATACCCTCAGGAGAGGCAATCTTTGAAACAACAAAAAACCTTGGCACGATGAACAAATTACCCGCCTTAAGAGTTGTTTCCAAGACCCTACGGCCATCAACACCGACAACCTGAACACGGCCACTACCCCTAACAATGTAAGTCACCTGCAATGCCGAGTCACAAGAAAATCCAGGAGAGCACATGGCACTTCCATCCAATCTAACAAGGTCAGCCCCAAGCCCAACTTCACCAACCAAAGGAAGGTTATTAGTGTTCAAGACCACAACCCTTCCACCTTTCTTAATGTCCACATCTAATGGAGCCTCCTCACAATTCAATGACATACCCACTCGATGTTCCTTCTTTGGCTCAGGCATTTTAAAGTTCCCATCAAGCTTGACAATTCCATTGCCTGATTGCTTTCCGACAAGGGTTTTCACAACATTCTCATCCAAGTCCCACGCTCGGCTCACAAACTCAGTAGAGAACCCAGTGAAGATCCCATTGGAACCAGTCAGGAAAAACTCAGTAAACTCACCAGCTTTGTGAGCTTTTGAAGTATCTCCCAAGAAAAGAACAATTAACTCAGTGTCCTCTTCGTTGAACCACCATGTAACCACGCCAAAAGGAAGGGCAATGGCATCACCCTTCTTAATTGCGAGGACCTTCTCTTCTGATTCAGGAAGCACAATTCCAGCTACACCATTTCCTATGGGAAAAAAAAAAATATATATATATATATATATATCAATGAGGAGTAAGTTAACATATTGCATAGTACTACACAATGAATGGCTGAAAGAGTTTGGATCACACTTTATCATTACACTGTAAAAAGTTTTGTAGACAATATGTTCAGAAAATTACTAATTACATCATTAAAGAAAATTAATGATTGCTTACTCTTCTGCTACGTATGGACAATAGCAGAGTACTACATTACTACTCTTTTTCAAATTTTCAAAGATCAAGTCATCAAATCATTCCTATCCAAAAGTCTTTGTTCTTTCCAACATTTATTTACTCCTCCATAATAATTCAAAAAACCAGATTACTTTGGTTGTTTGTTTTCCTTTTAATTCAATTAAAAAATCAATCACCTAAAAAGTTTGGTGAAGTTTAGAATAAAAATTCAGAACATGACAAAAGATGGAGCAATCAAGAGCATAATAAAAACAGAAAATTATAATAAACACAAGCAATATTCCATCAAAAGACTGACCAAAATTGCCATGATATGATTTGAGTCCCCCTAGCCCGATGCTAGTGAGTTGTAACTAAACACAATACCAGAACAACTTTGGGCTTTCTATTATGAAACTAAATACCCAAAATTTTAGTTTAACAGATTAACTAATCACAATCCAAAATTTCGCACGATGCATACCTAGAAAATCCACAAATTGTTTACCCAACAAAGAACCCATCTATTAAATAAAAACAGCATACCAGTACATCAATAAATCAAAGTATATAACCACAACAGCAATAGAACATACAACATAATATTGATCAGACAATAAAACTTAAAACCCACAAACATAGACAAGCAAACAAGCGAAAAAATTATAAAAACAGAAACCGATTAGATATATATATATACCTTGGAGTACATAAGCAACCTTGGCAGAATCAGAGTAACGAGGAAGAGCAAAACCATTCTTGTCAAGGGCCAACTTGGCAGCTCCAATATTCCCTTCACGAAGCATGGGAAGCTCGGATGGAGACCAAGCGTGGTACGACCCTCCATTGCCACCGTACACCTTCTTAGCCAACTTTGGAGATAGATCAAGCTCCATTGTTTTTCTTTTACTCTTTTTCTCCTTAAAACCCAAAAAATAATAGTAATAGAATACCCAACAGTCTATGCTGTGCGTGAAAACTGAAACAGAGAGTATCAGATATTTATAGCAGTGGCCAGCGGGAGAGTCATTATTGTTGTAGATAAGTATTGCTTCAAAAAGAGAAAGATTCTCTGAGATATAGACTGGCTGGGAGAGTAAACGGCTTTAAACAAACAACATGCCACGCAGGCAAGTTGTTACAAAAGTTTGAAACGCATGGAAAACCTCGTTGTGACTGTGACTGTGACCGTGGGAAAATTATATTACGTACCCGGCATATGAGTCCAATCAGGCAATCAGTTTCTGAATTCGACGCATAAGCATTAAGCAACGCTACCCGACCAGTGGAATGCAAACAAACAACAAATTTTATCCATTCTGATTTTTACATTTATTGGATTACAGATAAATTTTCTTTATTTATTTATTTATTTATAAAATCTAAAACAAAATAGTAGGTAGAGACGTGTCTGAATTTTAATTAGGAAAACATTAGGCTAATTTAATTAGAAAACCCATCTTTATTATCTTTCTATACTACTGTAGGGACCCAATTTGAATTGAGTGTTGGGTTTCAGCCCAATAAGCCCAAACAATAAATTTATAGAGAGTGGGTTGACAGGCTTAGGTGCTGGCCGTCGATCACCACGCTCAAACTTTTTCTTATAAAAAAGGCTAAGTGTTTCCTTACAAATAGGGGAATGCTCCTCGGCCTATGGCCGAGGAGGCCTTAAGGTTTTCCCCCCATCTTTTTGGCTTTACTAGCTCTTCTTTTATAGTTTTCATCTTCCTATCTCCTGCTTCCATCTGTTGATCTTCTATTTGCTTTTCTTCTGGTTGTCCGTCCCATCAGAGGCCTTACCGGCACTCAAGTGGCTCACTCTAACCAACGTTATCCTGCCAAGGGGTTACCTCCCCATTAATGCGGCCAGGGGGGTTGGTTGAGTGCATTCAATGCGATAGTGACAGCTTACTTTGGGGTTAACCTCTCCCCAAAATCACCTTTGTCAGGCCGAGGACAAGGTATCCTCGGCGTGGATCCAGGAGAATAAGCTTCCCCCCCTTCTCCTCAGGAATAGCTTGCGATCCTCGGCATGAGCCTTGGGCCCGCTATATGATGGGCCGAGGCTATTAGGCCCACGGACCCCACAATAGCCCCTCAAAACTCTGCTGCACGTTCTCTCGAACGGGGAGGAGGGTTTTGATACATGCGGATCCACTGGACGAATGGCCTTACTTTAGTTTATACTGATGCTGGCGGCTTCTTGACTGCCCGATGCGCGTTTTTAGCGTTTCGAGAATTAATGGGTGCCCACATTAAATTTTTGGCGGCACCACGTTTCCCACTTTCAACGGCATGATCTTCTGCCTTTATGAGCAAGCGGTTTCATTTGGGGAGATTTAAGGGAGAGTATAAACACCTGTTTGACTTGCCTGGTTTCATCATTTTCGCGCTTATCATTATTGATGCATATAGTTTGAACTTGGTTCGACTGGCACACTATCTGAAGAGTATCGTCATACCTCTGTAAGTTTTCTTTTTCTAGTGACCCCAAATTTCCTTGAT
>NW_027070192.1:238246-320222 GCF_002906115.3 Quercus suber
TATTGCTACTCTTCTGCTACGTATGGACAATAGCAGAGTACTACATTACTACTCTTTTTCAAATTTTCAAAGATCAAGTCATCAAATCATTCCTATCCAAAAGTCTTTGTTCTTTCCAACATTTATTTACTCCTCCATAATAATTCAAAAAACCAGATTACTTTGGTTGTTTGTTTTCCTTTTAATTCAATTAAAAAATCAATCACCTAAAAAGTTTGGTGAAGTTTAGAATAAAAATTCAGAACATGACAAAAGATGGAGCAATCAAGAGCATAATAAAAACAGAAAATTATAATAAACACAAGCAATATTCCATCAAAAGACTGACCAAAATTGCCATGATATGATTGAGTCCCCCTAGCCCGATGGTAGTGAGTTGTTACTAAACACAATACCAGAACAACTTTGGGCTTTCTATTATGAAACTAAATACCCAAAATTTTAGTTTAACAGATTAACTAATCACAATCCAAAATTTCACACGATGCATACCTAGAAAATCCACAAATTGTTTACCCAACAAAGAACCCATCTATTAAATAAAAACAGCATACCAGTACATCAATAAATCAAAGTATATAACCACAACAGCAATAGAACATACAACATAATATTGATCAGACAATAAAACTTAAAACCCACAAACATAGACAAGCAAACAAGCGAAAAAATTATAAAAACAGAAACCGATTAGATATATATATATATATATATATACCTTGGAGTACATAAGCAACCTTGGCAGAATCAGAGTAACGAGGAAGAGCAAAACCATTCTTGTCAAGGGCCAACTTGGCAGCTCCAATATTCCCTTCACGAAGCATGGGAAGCTCAGATGGAGACCAAGCGTGGTACGACCCTCCATTTCCACCGTACACCTTCTTAGCCAACTTCGGAGATAGATCAAGCTCCATTGTTTTTCTTTTACTCTTTTTCTCTTTAAAACCCAAAAAATAATAGTAATAGAATACCCAACAGTCTATGCTGTGCGTGAAAACTGAAACAGAGAGTATCAGATATTTATAGTAGTGGCCAGCGGGAGAGTCATTATTGTTGTAGATAAGTATTGCTTCAAAAAGAGAAAGATTCTCTGAGACATAGACTGGCTGGGAGAGTAAACGGATTTAAACAAACAACATGCCACGCAGGCAAGTTGTTACAAAAGTTTGAAACGCATGGAAAACCTCGTTGTGGCTGTGACTCTGGGAAAATTATATTACGTACCCCGCATATGAGTCCAATCAGGCAATCAGTTTCTGAATTCGACGCACAAGCATTAAGCAACGCTACCCGACCAGTGGAATGCAAACAAACAACAAATTTTATCCATTCTGATTTTTACATTTATTGGATTACAGATAAATTTTCTTTCTTTCTTTATTTATTTATAAAATCTAAAACAATAGTAGGTAGAGACGTGTCTGAATTTTAATTAGGAAAACATTAGGCTAATTTAATTAGGAAACCCATCTTTATTATCTTTCTATACTACTTTTTTAAGTTTTTTTTTTGAGAAACTTATCTTTTTATATTAAGAGGATTTTCTTATTTTGTTTTTAATTTTTGATGAACTAAAATATCTTTATACAAATTTTAAAATAAAATACCTTTTAGTTTAATTTTATTTGCTATAAAAGACAACAAAAATGTTAAAAACGTAATTTGACATTATTCAAATCATCCAAGACCCTATAATCAAGTTCATCTCACTACATATTAGAATTCAAATTCATCTATTCTCTATTTGATAAGTTTGTTTCCTATTTGAATTCAAATACTCTGAATTATCTTTAAAAAAAAAAAAAAAAATTGGTTACTTTAAAGAAGGAAAAAAAAAAATATGGTTCTATTCAAAAAATAATAATCAAGCACGTTTTTTTTTTTTTTTTTTTATTTTAATCTCAAACAAATCTATACCACTAATCTATACTACTTACAAACTAAATTATCCTTACAAGCAAACGTAAGAGTTAAAAAGTTAAAAAATTGTAATTATTAAGGGGAAAATAAGTCATATTACCGATTTTTAAAATCCTTGAGGTTAGATAAACTTCTACCCTCCCACTACAAAAATTCAAATCTCTTTAAGTTTATCACAACTAAAATTTTGGGTATATCTACTTCAAAAATTAAAACCGTTTGAAAATTCTCATCTATTTAACAATTATCACTAATCTCCATCCCTCCAACTTTCTTTTCTCATGCCAAATTCAAAAGTTAAAATCACATTTCAAACTATATTTAAAAAAATTAAAAAAAAAAAAAACTTCACATTTAAAACTATTATCATCACAATTGGATAAGATATGATCACTTTTAAAATAAGAAAACTACACACCCAGCACACAATATTTTCCCTCTTCATTGCACTATATCTCCAATTCCTTCATTTCGTGCCAATGATCTTGATGCTTGGTGGTGTAGACATCAAAATTTTTATGATGTACCCACAACCGTCTGATTTTCATGATAAAATATTTGTAATCAAATTAATCTCCAATTGATGAGGTGGACGATTAACAAATGAAATCAAGCACTGGCAACATCAAATAAGAAAGCATATGGCAACGTCAGAAGAAAAAACCTATAGGGAAAGTTCTTTTTAAATGAAAGACCAAATTAAATTCATAATTAATTCTCAATAAATCTAAGAGAAAATTCCAAATCAAAAACTATTGAGTTGCCTATAAATAGAGGTTTCTCATATGAGAGCACCTGGAGAGAAAAACCCTACACACTCTGCCAAAATAAAGAGCATCTCTAAGTCAAAAAGAGCACCTTGTTCCCTCAAAATCAAGGTTCATTTCTACTTCTTCAAATCAAAGTAGGGATTTTCCTTCAATTTAGTTTTGAGATAAGCCAAAGCCACCAACTCCAAATCAAAACTCAAATACATCCAATCACACATCCAACTTGGAGACATCAAAGTACGATTCAAGATCAAGCTTCATAACCCTTCGATCATAAAGTTTCTTGAGATCAATCAAAAGAGTTTTATTATATTCTTTCATTGTAAAGAGTCATATGGATTATTGTACTCACATACAGGGACAGAACTACTCAAGGGCTAAGGGGGCCATGCCCCCCCCCCCCCCCCCCAACCTTGAAAAAAATATACTAGTATGTATATTAACAAAAAGAATTTTAATTATGACTCTTAAATTTATATACTTGCCCCCCTCCCCAAAAAATTTACAAATGGCCCAAGAAATCCAACAAATAGATAACAAGAAAAATCTTTAAAAAAAATTGCACTAATAAGAAAAATCTTTGACAAATCATAAATTCGGTCTAACAAAAATAATAACAATAAATCAATTGCAAATCCTAGCAAAAAAAATCACCAAAACCCAATAACTTTTACCCAATTTCTCCTCTCACTTGAGGTTCTATGCCCCTCTCAAATGACTCCACCTCATAGCTATAGAAACAACTCCTATGCCACATATTGATTGTTTCATCCACACATTAGTTAGATCTTGAAAATATTAGGATGCCAATTAACTTTAAAACTCTTGATTAAGAATCCTATTATTAATTTTTTTTCAAAAGAAAAAATTCAAATAATAATTAAAAATTAATGCTAATAATACAACTTGTCAACCTCTAGTATTGATATTCCAATTTTTTTAAATCTTTGAAAAAGAACTTCGACCCCCCTAAGTTTGAATCTGGTTCTGTCCCTGCTCACATATATATAAATCAATATAAATTAATAATTTGTTACACTATTTCTAACCTGTGTATTCTTCTTTTACGAAAATTGTGTGTAAGGTGGGTTTTTCTATATTTTTCATGTTGGTTGATAATGGTTTCTTACTTGATTAGATGTCTCTTATCAGTACAAATTTTCTTTCATATTTACCTTTTGAAAGTGCATAAGTACTTGATTTTTATTTGAAAAATAAATAATGAGCATATTTGACCTTTTTTTTTTTTTTTGGTTATGTCTTAGCTATTCTGATTTTGGAATAGTATTTGATTCTAAAAAAAAAAAAATGGAATAGTATACGATGGGATTAGTATGCCTTCACTTTCGTTGGATTAAGGTATGGTTTTTTTTTTTTTTTTTTTTTTTTTTAATTTTATTGTCTTCTATCATTTAATTTTGAATATTGTTCGTCTCCTTCCTTTCCCTTTTTTGCGTAGTTTCAGGTTCTAGAATACAAATTTATTTTATATAGGGTGTTTTTGGAAAAACTTATTAGTGAAATGAAAATTTTTACTGAAAATATAAAAAAAGGTTAAAAAATAAGCTAAATAGTACAATATGGGCATGAATAATATAAAAATAAAACAAATGAAAATAGAGTATAAATTAAAAATTAGCCCATCCAAATGCACACTAAGTAAATTTGAAGTAGGAAAAAAATCTAAAGCAAAATTTGATTCAAACACGCGCTGGAGAAAGGTAAGTCATTTTCTCCCCACCTTTTACATTTCATTTTTTATCCTATCGTTTCACTTTTGTTCAATAGCCCACATCATTGCTTTACCATTTTTTATTCATAATTTCATATTCACTTTTTTTCATTCACTTTTTGTTTCTTTATTTTATGCTATTCACGGTTCTTAAGAATCATGAATAATATATGGAAAAATTGAAATAGTTTGGGTAAATAGTTTTGGCAATAATTATTATTTTAATCAATAATCAATCAGTGTTAATTGGCCCACTTTTTGATTTCTTTACAGGTTGAAAAGATAGATTAAATGTAAATAGGCCTTTTTTTTTAAATGGCAAAATTTTCATTCACCCCAATTTGATATTTAAGTATTTATATGATTACATTTATGCTTTGTTACTCATCAATTTGTGATGCAACCTAACATTAAAAAAAAAAAAAAAAAAAAAAAAAAAAAAACCAACCGCACAAAATAGTGACATCATTTTTTTTTTTTTTTGGTTGATAATTTGATAGTCACATGGGATGTTTCATTTAGAAATACCAATTGAGATAAGAAAAATGCATCACTAAACCAAAAATAAATAAATAAATAAATAAGAGAATTATTGCACACATAAAGCACATGTGATGAGTCTAGCATGCATATAGTATATTTCTATAGTTCTTCTATACTACCATAACTTTTAACACAATTTTTGTTATAAAGTAATGAAGTGGTTCCTCTCAAAAAAAGAAAAAAAAAAGTAATGAAGTGTTTAACTTTGAACTGTAGACATTCAATTTCAGATAGACTCATCATATTTTCTCACCATTCACAATTAATTAACTACTAGATAAATATATAGATAAATTTTGAATTAATGATGTCTACTACATGATATCAATATCTATCTATATATAATAATAATAATAATAGGTAAAGTTGAGAGAATATCTAATTAAATTTCAAATTGGAACTCAATTGATAGGCCAAAAAACGAATTGACCCCTTGTAATAAATTAACCAATTAATTTAGCCAAGTGAATTAATTAAGTTAATTAACATGCAAACGCATGGTAGCACAAACAAATCACCAATAAACTAATTATACAGCGGAAAATAAATAATACTGATAAGGGAAAAAATAGTACTTCCCCAGGTTGGGACGTAGGCTAACAATATAGGCAAAGCTGACGGTCTTAAGCTGACGGTTGTAGTTAAAGCCGTCAGCTTCCGTTAGTTAATTGGCAGAAATTTAGTTAACGTGAAGGACACACATGAAGGTTGACGCCACGAATAAGCTGACGATGTTAATGCTAAAGGGACTTGTATAAAGCCAACGACTTTGATATGAACTTGCCTTGGCCTCCACGCTTGGATATATAAAGAAATGCCTTGCACCCCACAATTGGTGTTGGTCTCCTACAAGGAAAGGATTTCGTAATATACGTTCATAGAAATTCCTATAAGGAAAAGACTTCTAGTCCAAGGAGGAGAGTTCAACCCTCTACTATAAAAACCCCAATACCCTAACAAATCGAGGTACGCATAATTAACCCCTCTCTAGCATTCTAGAGTTGTAAGAAGTTCTAACTTGAACTTCGGAGGATATTTGGCCGGCACCACACCGGTGCTCTCTATTAGGTCTTCTCCTTTTTATTGTACAGGTACTGTTTAGAGTGCGCAAGTATCGTGTGGCTCATTGGTGCTATTTTCAGCATCATCAGTAGGCGCCGTCTGTGGAAAACACTTAAGCTTACATAAGCCACACTATAGTTTCCGGGACAAAAGAGTTGCATGGTGCTCACCCATTCGATGGCAACCACAAATGATGTTTGAGAAGAGGAACCACCCACGACTGCCCTCGAGAGACAAGTTCAAACTCTCGTCGCTGTCGTGGAATGCCTTACCAAGCAAAATCACGTACTAGAGGAACAGCTATGGCAGAAGAATACACCACCGAACAACCAGAGAGATGATCAAGAGGGAACTAGTGTTGAGAGAAGAAACCAGGAAGGACCCGAAGGCAGTAATGTTTCGAACCAGCAGGAACTACAAGAGACTAGCCGTCCCTTCGGTTTTGATGCGGCCCCTTCTTACATAGTCGTGGAGATGCAATTGATGAAGGAAAGGATGGATCTTATGATGAACGCCTTTAAGGGATGGGTATCTAGCGACCTCGACGATTTAGTTCACCAAACTGATTCATCGTTCACTACCTTTGTTAACTCCTTCCCCTTGCGCCAGAAGTTTCGCATGTCGCAGATTAAAAGCTACGATGGAGCCAAGAACCCGCTTGATCACTTGGAGACCTTCAAGACCTTGATGCATCTTCAAGCAGTAGTGGATGAGATCATGTGAAGGGCCTTCCCTACGACGCTGAAGGGCCCTGCGAGAATTTGGTTCAGTCGACTGACACCCAACTCCATCAGCACCTTTAAAGAGCTAAGCGCCCAATTCACTTCGCACTTTATTGGAGGGCATTGGTACAAGAAGTCTACTGCATGCTTGATGAGTATCAAGCAACGGGAGGATGAAACGTTGAGATCTTACATAGCCTACTTCAATAAGGAAGTGCTCTCGATTAACGAAGCCGACGACAAGATATTCGTGGCAGCATTTACGAATGGCCTAAAAAAGGGTAAGTTCTTATTTTCATTGTATAAGAATGACCCAAAAACTATGTCGGACATGCTGTATAGGGCCAACAAATACATGAATGCCAAAGACGCTCTACTAGCTCGCGACGAAAAACCCAAGAAGAGAGAAAGGTAGGAAGATACCCGACAGGAAAGAGGGCAGAAGATGGTGAGAACCGGAGAACGGAGAGATGATAGACGCTCTAAGCCCCCTGTGGGGAGGTTCACAAGCTTTACTCCACTGACCGCCCTGATCGACCAAGTCCTAATGCAAATCAAGGATGAGAGGGCATTGACTTTCCCTGGAAAGCTGAAGGGAGATCCCAACAAACGGTCCCGGGATAGATACTGTCGCTTCCACCGTAACCACAGACATGACACAGCTGACTGCTATGATTTAAAACAGCAAATTGAAGCCCTCATTAGGTAAGGAAAGTTGTAGAAGTTCGTTAGCAAGGAAAGGGCAGACCCGCCCTCTCAAGAGCAAGCCCCCCGATGAGACAACGAGCGTCCGAGACAGCCCTTAGGAGACATAAGGATGATTGTAGGAGGCGTGGCCACCAACGGCCTATCAAAAAGGGCTCAAAAGACTTATCTTAGAATGGTCCAGAACATTCAGCACACCGACCTCATTCCGAAGATGTTGCAAATCGACAATCCCCTTATTGGTTTCTCAGAAGAAGATGCCCGACGCCTCCACCATCCGTACGATGATGTGCTCGTTGTTAGCATCCAGGTAGGGGACTATAACATGTACCGGGTCTTAATCGACAACGGGAGCTCCGCAGATATTCTCTATTACCCTGCATTCTAACAGATGCGGATCAGCAGAGAGTGACTAACCCCGGCCAACGCTTCACTCGTTGGGTTCGATGGAACAAAAGTGTACCCCTTAGGCGCAGTCACCTTGCCGGTTACCATTGGAGATTACCCCTGACAAGTCACTAAGGATATTACGTTCCTTGTGGTCAATTGCTCCTCGGTCTACAATGCATTATAGGGTGACCTACCCTTAACTCCTGGAAGGCCGTAGTATCGACCTATCATCTAATGATTAAATTCCCTACTGAGTACGGAGTGGGAGAATTGCGAGGGGACCAAATAGCCGCGCACGAGTGCTACGTTGCAATGTTGGACATGGACGACCATTTGCAAACGATGAGCATAGAGGAAAAATGAACGAAGGCAGAACCGGTAAAGAAGCTCGAAGAGATACCTCTCGATAGCTCCAAGACAGACAGGACAACCAGGCTCGATACTCTTGCCAGCTCGACGATTCGCTCAGCACTCATAACTTTCCTTAAGGAAAATCAAGACATGTTCGCCTGTAGCCATGAAGATATGCCAGGAATTGACCCTTTAGTCATGGTACATAGGCTGAATGTGTCGCCATCATGTCCATCCATCTGACAGAAGAAGCGAGTCTTCGCCTAAAAGCAAGACCGAGCGATAGCAGAAGAAGTCAGCAAGCTACAAGAGGCAAGCTTCATTAAGGAGGTGCACTATCCCGATTGGTTTGCAAACGTGGTAATGGTTAAGAAAACTAACGAGAAGTAGAGGATGTGCGTGGACTACCGAGTGTCAACAAGCATTTAAGGAGTTGAAGGCTTATCTCTCTTCACCACCGTTACTAAGCCCCTCGCAACCCGGTGAGGAGCTTTTTCTCTATCTGACCGTCTCTCTTGCCGCCGTCAGCGCCACATTGGTCAGGGAAAAAGACAAAGTACAGAAGCCCGTGTATTACGCCAGCCGGGCACTTCGCAGTGTCGAAGAAAGATACCCGCCTATGGAGAAACTTGCATTTGCACTAGTCACGGCGGCACGGAAACTCAAACCATATTTTCAAGCCCATACAATGATCGTCCTAACCGATAAGCCCTTACGGAGGGCAATGAGCAACCCTGAAGCTGCTGGCTGATTAGCATTATGGGCCATAGAGTTGAGCGAGTTCGACATCCAGTATCATCCACGGACTTCCATTAAAGGATAGATTATCGCAGACTTCATAGCAGAATTCACTGGTAGCGAGGACAGGGGGGCAGAAGAGTCTCCTCAGTGGAGTATACATGTAGACGGATCATCCAACAGGCAGACTAGGGGAGCCGACATCATAATACTGACACCTGAAGGGGACACGGTTGAGTGCATGGTCCGCCTCAATTTCACTACCACCAATAATAAGGCGGAGTATAAGGCTTTAATAACAGGGCTTAATCTCGCCAAAGCTGCAAGAGCCACAAATACAATCATTTACTACGACTCTCAAGTCATCGTCAATTTCACTACCACCAACAATGAGGCTGAGCATAAGGCTTTAATAACAGGGTTTGATCTAGCCAAAGTTGCAGGAGCCGCAAATACGATCATTTACTATGACTCTCAGGTCGTCGTTAACCAGATAAACGAGGACTACGAGTGTCGAGGTGAAAGAATGAAGAGATATCTTGACCAAGAAAAAATGAGGGTGGACGAGCTAAAGGCCAAAATCATACAGATCCCTAGGGAAAAGAACAAGCGAGCCGATCGCTTAGCCAAAGTCGCCTCAGCCGAACATATGACCACCCCAGACAGTGTACTCTCCTTTGTTCAGCTCTCTCCACTAATAAATTCCATCGATGTGCAGGAGATAGACTCCAAAACGGTGCACTACCAGACGGAAAGGAGGCCGCAAGAAAGCTGAAGGTCTAAGCAACAAGATTCATCTTAATAAGAGACATTTTGTATAAAAGGGGTTTCTCCTGCCCATTCCTGAGATACTTAGGTCCTGAAGAAGCAGATTATGTTATGAGAGAGGTGCATGAAGGAATTTACGAAAATCATTCAGGATCAAGATCACTAGTGCATACGCTAGTACGAGCATGGTACTTTTGGCCGAGCATGTAGAAGGATGCTGAGGCTTATGTAAAGACCTGCGACAAGTGCCAAAGGTTCAACAACGTTATCAGACAACCACCTGAAGAACTTACACCGATGACAGCACCATGGTCGTTCACTCAATGGGGACTAAACATCATGGGGCCATTCCCTACGGCAATACGACAGCTGAAGTTTCTAGTAGTAGGCATCGACTACTTTACGAAGTAGGTGGAAGCTGAAGCCTTAGCCACCATTACAGAGAAGAACGTACGAAATTTTGTTTGGAGATGCATCATATGCAGATTTGGCATACCAAGAGTCTTAGTCTCAGATAATGGGAGGCAGTTTGACAATGAATCCTTCTGAGACTTTTGTTCGCAATTAGGGATAAAAAACCACTACTCCTCCCTGCCCACCCTTAAGCCAATAGACAGGTCGAAGTCACGAACCAATCCTTGCTAAAGATTATCAAGACTCGGCTCGAGGGGGCAAAGGGTATATAGGCAGAAGAGTTGTCGAGCATACTTTGGGCCTACAAGACAATGGCAAGAATGCCAACAGGAGAGACACCATTCCGACTAACATATGGGAGTGAAGCAGTCATCTCAGCTGAAGTCGGACTCACGAGCTACAGGGTGCACAACCATGACGAAAGCAGGAACGACGAAGCCATACGTCTATAGCTCGATTTGGTAGACAAGATCAGAGCAGCAAAGGAGAAAAGGCTCGCACGATACCAAGACCGCATGGCCAAGCACTAAAATTCTCGTGTCAAACACAAAGACTTACAGGTTGGAGACCTCGTTCTAAGGAGAGTCATAGGCATAGCAAGAGACCCGGCCCAAGGGACGCTCAGCCCAAATTGGGAAGGGCCTTACTGAGTCACAACATGGCAAAGGAAGGGCACCTATCACCTGGAGACGCTTGACGGACGGAAGCTGTCACATCCTTGGAATGCTAGACACCTACGAAAGTATTACCAGTAGAGATGGCTACGCTAAGAACAACACCCCTCTCCACTTAAAGTTTACCGCAAATTTTAGTTATACTCCTCAAATTTATCATCTTAGTTTTTGCTACAATGAGCCCAAAGGGCAGATTTTTACTTTGGTTTTTGCTACAATAAGCCCAAAGGGCCAACTTTCTATTTTAGAACTACCTTTTTTAATGCATGGCAATAAGAGAAGTTTATTCAGAACTACTGATATTTTTTTTATTTATTTACAAATTCACAAAAAGTAAACAACTTTATGAAGCAAAAGGACTCTAAGTCTCGAAAAGTGGACGACTTTAAAAATATGTGACTATGCCCATAAAGCAGACAGATCTGTCCCAAGAGGACGAACCATGGTTGAAGTCCTTAAAACAGGCAAAAGCTGACGGCTTGTATAAAAATCCCAAAGGGGTCGAAGTGTCAGCAGTCAAAAGCTGACGGTCTGTACAAAAATCCCAAAGGGATTGAAGTGTCAGCAGTCAAAAGCTATCAGAATCAATAAACATCCCAAAAAGATAGTCAGCCATCAAAAGCTGACGGAATCAATAAATATCCTAAGGGGATAAGAGTTAGCCATCAAAAGCTGACAAAATCAATAAACATCCCAAGAGGATGGTCAGCCATCAAAAGCTGACAGGATCCCTAAAGGGATGAAAGTCAGCAATCAAAAGCTAACGGAATTAACAAATATCCCAAAAGGCTGAAGTCAGCCTTCAAAGCTGACGTGCTCATCAAAAAATGATGGGATCATCATAAGGTTAGCAAAATAACTAATAAAAGTAATAAACAAGTCCACTAGCAAAGCAGACGCGGTCGTCAAAACATACGGGCCTACAGGCTGACGAATTTATTCAAGGAGGCCAAACATGCACTATATAAAATTCAAAAAACCACGAAATTAATGTGCCTTACAATAAGATAAATTGTTTACAAATAAAAACCCAAAAATAAAGGGCTACTTAAAATGTTGTTTGCAAAATAAATAGAAAACACAAAGTCAAGCAGCAGGAGGATCAGCAGGGGCTTCGTCATCTTTCTTCTGAGGAGGAGGATGACTATCAATGTTTATGGACACAACTAGAGTAAAGTTAGCAGCAGGCTGGGCCAAAATGACGGCATCATCATTCGCGAGGGAAGGATTGACTTCAGGAGAGTCGTCACCTTCACCAATAACAGAGTCATTAGCCAACGTCATTGGCTTCGGATCATTCATTGAAATCCCAGACAGGTCCAGCTTTGGGAAGGTTGACGCTACTTGTTTGACACAATCTTCGAACCCAGTGACGTAGAACTCATCATAAGAATCAACGAATGATTGCAACGTCTTAAACACTTGGACAGCGCCAGTCCCAGCCGTCTCCACCTGTTGGCGCAAAGCCATCATCTCTTCTTGAAGCCTTCCTTTTTCATGTGACGCCTCTTCCAGCTTCTCCCTCGTCATTTTTAACTCATGGTTCAAATCTCGAAGGCCTTCCTTATATTAGGCCTACGCATCCATCAAGTTAGTGTTGTGTTTCTTAACTCGAGTAAGGACGTCCTCCTTGGTAACACAACAGTTTTGAAGTGCCTTAACACGCACCAAAGCCTGAAAAAGTGGTCGCCGTCAATAAAAGCAAAACAAAAGCAGACAAGGTTAACCTAACCAAAGGAAGAAAGGGACAATACCCTACTAAGGTCAAAAAGAGCTGATGCCTCTAAGTCCTCCGTCCCTAGTTGATCGCAAGGAGCTATATCTGTCGGCTTTATAAAGGATTCCACCTTCTCGACGGCATAGTCCTTGTGAGTCAAAAGGCAACGAGGTCCCTCAACAACGGGACCAGTGGAAGTCATCACTCCTTTGCCTACGCCCTGCTTTGGTTTGAGGGGTGACTTCTTCTTAGAGGGTACGTCCCCTGGGGTGACGGCGACCTTTTTAGAAGGACGGTCCTCCTTCCCGACAGGTTTTCTTTTGGTGACGGTCTTGGGGGCCGACGAGGATACCCCCTCCTTCTCCCTCGCTTCCCTCTCTTCCTTCTTATGGGCCGCGGTAGCCTTCACCCTCTGCCTAACAATCTCCATCTCTGCACAAAGTAACAAACAGTTATTCGCAAGGCAGACGAAGTCAATAAACTGACGCAATAAGTAAAAAGTACCCACGTTGATGAGAAAATTTGTCCAACCTACAAGCTTTAACCGTCGGCTCTAGACCACCACAGTACAAATGAAGAGCGTCAAGGGTAATCAGATCCCTACACTTCTGTTGCTCGAGTGGGATTTGAAGAACTCGACGGATGAACGCTTTCTGTTTGTCAGTTATATGTGGACAGCTGTGTGCTGAAAAAGAAGTAAAAAGCGACGACGTAAAAACATGGAACGACAGAAAGCTAAAAGCTAACGGGTTTATAAAAAACAAATATATATATATATATATTTCATTTATTTATTATAAACCGATGGTACCAAACTTGAATCCCTAACTATTCCCCAGGTATTATCAAAGCCTCGTGGCATAGTATCCCACTTTTCAGGACGGCATACCCAGTCCGACCCTTCGATAAAAAAGTATCTACTTTTCCAACTTCTGTTGGAATCTGGCATGTCAGACACAAGTCTTAAATCTTTGTCCCTGACGGAAAAATGATAAGTCCCTTTAGACGAAGCAATATGATGAGGTCTATAACAGTAAAAGAACTCGTCAAGGGAAAGCTGACGGTTCCCTTCACTCAAACAACCCCACAAAATCTCTGCTCCGATAAAAGTCCTCCAAGAATTGGGGGCAATCTGGCTGACGGATAATCCTAGGAAGTCAACAAGCTGACGATGCAAAGCCGTCAATGGGAGCCTTAATCCGGCGGCAAGGAT
Organism: Quercus suber; assembly: GCF_002906115.3. Taxonomy (NCBI): domain Eukaryota; kingdom Viridiplantae; phylum Streptophyta; class Magnoliopsida; order Fagales; family Fagaceae; genus Quercus; species Quercus suber. Next base: position 251,966 of record NW_027070192.1, read on the forward strand.
AGCGTCATACATACTGACGTCCACGGTCAAACCAGTATAACACTTTTCCTTTTTCCTAGGGACACGGATTGAGATATGATCTAGAATTTGGTACCGGATGTGTAAACCCCTAAAAATTCTTTCACCCATTTTTGGTAAAAATTTGTTGATGGCCCAATCTTCAGGAAGGATGAAGGGATGGTTACCTCTGGGACTTACTGAAGCCTCTTCATAGGATTCCACGTCACTTTCATCCTCCTCCTGTTCTCCGTCACCTTCCCCTTCGTCTTTCATCACTTCCTCAACTCTCTCAACATAATTTTCCAGGTCATCGTCAGAAGACCGGGCTAATGTTTCTCTTTCAAACAATCAAGGAAAACTGACAGACTCCTGAGATGAACCAAAGACCTCGTCGTAGCCCGCTTCTTCACAAACTGACGACTGTTCACTCGACGAGTCACTTGACATCTATCTACCTACAAGTAACGGATCCATTCTAAGTAACTAAATTGATGTCCTTACTAAGAACTTGTTTAGTTAATGTAGAGATGCAGAGAAGGAAAGAAAAACTTACAGAAGAAGCCTTTGAAAGATGATGGCTTTAAAGTTGACGGCGTCAGCAGTACAACAAGCCAACAAGAGGACGGAAGCAAAGGCAACAAGTGCTCTCTCCAATAATCAGCAAGATTGAAATAGAGGAATGAGAAGAAGAATTTATAATATATATAGAGGAAAAAGGCACAGAAGGCGAAACGACGAACTTGTCTAGAGGAGGAGCCAATAAAAGCAAACCACGCGTCCAAGCATTAAATGAAGGGCGGCTCGAGGAAAAAGAATAAATGATTTTCCCGCTCCTTGCAACCAAAAAGGTGGTGAACCAGTTAAAAGCTTCAACTCCATAACCCGTCAGTTTAAAAATGACGAGAATATGGAGTAGGGGGCAGCTGATAAGGGAAAAAATAGTGCTTGCCTAGGTTCGGACGTAGGCTGACGGTCTTAAGCTGACGGTCTTAAGCTAACGACTGTAGTTAAAGCTGTTAACTTCTGTTAGTTAATTGGTAGGAATTTAGTTAACGTGAAGGACGCACATAAAGGTTGACGCCATGAATAAGCTAACGATGTTAATGTTGAAGGGACTTGTATGAAGCCGACGACTTTGATATGAACTTGCCTTGGCCTCCACGCTTGGATATATAAGGAAATGCCTTGCACCCCACGATTGGTGTTGGTTTCCTACAAGGAAAGGATTCCGTAATATACGCTCATAGAAATTCCTATAAGGAAAAGACTTCTAGTCCAAGGAGGAGAGGTCAACCTTCTACTATAAAAACCCCAATACCCTAACAAATCAAGGTACGCATAATTAACCCCTCTCTAGCATTCTAGAGTTATAAGAAGTTCTAACTTGACCTTTGAAGGGTATTTGGCCGGCACCACACCGGTGCTCTCTGTTAGGCCTTCTCCTTTTTATTGTGCAGGTGCTGTTTAGAGTGCGCGAGTATCGTGTGACTCATTAGTGATATTTTCAGCATCATCAAATACGGTGATTTGTTTATGAATAGGGAAAACCTAACAGCAAAAACCCCACCGAGTGATTTTCACACCACTCCTGAAATTTTACTATTATCACAATAAGCGGTTACAAGTAAAAGAATTCCAGTACCTTATACCAACCTACAGTTGAACCTTTACCCCAATACCCAATTGGATTTGTTTTGTAGTGACGATTTCTCCTTTTGATGCACGGTTCCCAAGTATGTGACTAACCAATGTGCGGATCCCAGTACACGACTTCAATCACCAACTAGAAAAAATTGTTAGCTACAAAGTTCTTCAGTTCATCCTAACAATAAAGATCAAGAAGATGCTTGGTCACAAAATCCTATAGTGCACATACACAGTAACTTCTTCAAGAATGATGAACTAGGGCAAAATTTTGTCTCTGGTCACAATTTGTTTGAGCAAACTTCTCTCAAAACTCGTGCAACTTGTGTACTCTTTGACGGCCCTTAGAATAATCTTTTTATATGTCTAGGGTTAGAAGAAAAAAAAGCCCAAAGACACATTCACGGATTCCAAGAAAATCATATCAGAATTCTGAATTTCATAAACCTCGACAGATAGAAGGTGTTGAGAAGCTGTCGAGCAGGTGTCGAGCACACGGGGTTGAACAACTTACTTAAGCTCGATAAATGTAGCTGTCGAGCCAGCTGTCGAGTTTTAATGAATTTGCACTTCTTAGCTTATTTCTTGGACAGACTTGATGACTTCAACACTTGATCTTGAAACCTTATTTCTTGAAGTATTAAAAACACCTAGAATTATCCAATTACAAGTAAAGTGCGTTTTGTTAAAAGATTAGCCAATTATATAAAATAATGACATATGTTCTAAACAAGTGAAACACATATGTCCTAACAATCTCCCCCTTTGGCAATACATGACAAAACCACAACAAATAAATGAACATATAAGAGAAGTCATAAATCACTCAACTCATATTCACTTGTTGAATACAATAAAATCTATCCTAATACAAACTCTTGAAAAATTTTGTAAAAAAAGAGTTTATGACAAGCAGACTTTAACAACTTGTATTTCTGAAACACTTTAAACAAAACTCATCAAGGCATCTTAGTGTAAAACAGAAATAATAGATTGCATACAATTATAAGAAGCATGTGCATAAAGGAAGAAAAGAAATAACACATGTAAGGATAGGTGAAAGAAAAACATACATCCACATATAAAGAAGATAAGTACAATGTATGTCAATAATGGTCACAAGACCCAATATACAAGAACAAATGTGTCTATCAAAGAAAGAAAAGAAAAGATACATAAAATCCTCACTACATCCCTCATATCAACACTCCCCCTATCAAAATGGTCCTATACTAACTCTCCTCTTAAGAATGACTACTCTCATATCCCAAAACTACTCCCCATTTTTGTCACAAGTAACAAAGGGTAGAGTGTCAAGTAGACATCTCATTAGTAGAGCTAGCATCTCCATCATTATTATCAGAAGCATCATCGTCATCGCCATCAACATCATCATCATCCTTAGCTGTAGAATTAGAAGCTATCGGAGGAGGTGGAAGAGAAGCCTTAAAAGCAAAACCACCCAAGGTTGCCTACCGCCTAGCAATACGACCAACACGCACATTCACCTAATACAACTCAGTAGCGAGTGTATCAAGGCGAGCATCCATGCACTAAAACTGCACCATGATGTCACCAAGAGTCACATCCCCATGGAAGAGGAAACGGCGAATGTGGATGAAGCAGACCGAGAAGAAGGAGCCGAACGGGAGGGAGGCACTACTGACTCTTGTCGCGACCTAAACTCACCTCATTACGTTTTACGGTTGCGGCGTTTATGGCACACATAAAAGTGAAATGGAAGGACACGAGAAAAGGGACAGAAAAAATGGCGTAAATTCTCGTGATAGCAGAAGGAAACATGAGTTTATCATGGAACACCGAATCTAGATGAACATCTATAATAGAAAGAATGAAATAAGAAGGAAAGTCTAGAGTAAGATGCCCAAGAAGAGATAACAAAAACCGAACACGGGGCTCTATAATAGAGTTATAATGAGAGAGAGGATGGAGTACAAAAGTCAAGATTGAAGGTTGAGTTCACTATGTCTTTGAGCTTGGCATAGAACTCATCAAACGACTCATCATCTTCCATCTTTATCTCTTCAAAGCTTGTAATAAGCCTCTGAAATTTAAATCCTTGACAGCCTTTGTACCCTCATAGGTTGTCTGGAGGATGGTCCATGCTTCCTTAACAGTTTCAATAAAGGATATTTTCTTGAACTCCTTATTAGTGACCGCATTGAATAAGGCATTCAATGCCCTACTGTTAAAATTTGCCGCCTTAATCTTGGCTTCATCCCAATCAGCCAGTGCTTCTTTTAGCTTGGTCCAGCCAATCTCTACAGTTTGCCACACATTCTCATCTAAATACTGCAAGAAAACTCTCGTACGTACTTTCCAGTATGCATAGTTAGTGCCATCAAATAAAGGAGGTATAATTAACGACTGTCCTCTATCCATGACAAACAGGGGTCAATGGATCAACATAGCAAAGATTAAACCTAATTAGAGTGTGCCTGCTCTGATACTACTTGATAGGCCAAAAAACGAATTGACCCCTTATGTTAAATTAACCAATTAATTTAGCCAAGTGAATTAATTAAGTTAATTAACATGCAAACGCGTGGTAGCACAAACAAATCACCAATAAACTAATTATGCAGTGGAAAATAAATAACACGGTGATTTGTTTACAAATGGAAAAAACCTAACAGCAAAAACCCCACCGGGTGATTTTCAGGTCACCACTCCCAAAATTTCACTATTATCACAACAAGCGATTACAAGTAAAGGAATCTCAGTACTTTATACCAACCTACAGTTGAACCCTTACTGCAATATCGAATTGGACTTGTTCTGTAGTGACAATTTCTCCTTTTGATGCACGGCTCCCAAGTATGTAACTAACCAATGCGTGAATCCCAGTACGTGACTTCAATCACCAATAAAAGAAAATTGTTGGTTACAAAGTTCTTCAATTCATCCCAACGATGAAGATCAAGAAGATGCTTGGTCACAAAACCCTATGGTGCACATACACAGCAACTTCTTCAAGAATGATGAACTATGGCAAAATTTTGTCTCTAATCACAATTTGCTTAAGCAAACTTCTCTCAGCTTGTGCAACTTGTGTACTCTTTGATGGCCCTTAAAATAATCTTTTTATATGTCTAGGGTTAGGAGAAAAGATAGCCCAAGGACATATTCATGGATTCAAAAAAAATCATATCAGAATTCTGAATTTCATAAACCTCGACAGATAGGAGTTGTCGAGCACATGAGGTTGAACAGCTTACTTAAGCTCGATAGATGCAACTATCGAGTTTTAATGAATTTGCACTTCTCAGCCTGTTTCTTGGACAGACTTGATAACTTCAACACTTGATCTTGAAACATTATTTCTTGAAGTATTAAAAACATCTACAACTATCAAATTACAAGTAAAGTGCATTTTGTCAAAGGATTAGCCAATTACATAAAATAATGACATATGTTCTAAACAAGTGAAACACATATGTCCTAACATCAATTAAAATCTAATTTTGTGCCACGTGTCCCATCTAATCTAAATTTTTAAATTTTTGTGCCAAGTGAGTTAATTCAATGTAAAAATTAGATTTCAATTAGAGTTTAATTTTGCAACATGTGTCTCATCTAATCTAAGTTTTTTTTTTTTATTTTTTTGCCAAATGAGTTAATATAGTGTAAAAAACGAAGAGTCCAATTTAAGTAAACCATAAAAATAAAAATAAAAAAAATAAAAACATAATTTTTGAATAATTTTATATTTATAAGCCTTTTTTTTTTTTTGGTAAAACTATATATAATAATAGGTAATGTTGGGAAAAAAATCCAATTAGATTTCAAATTAGAATGCAATTAAAGTCTAATTTTGTGTCACGTGTCACATCTAATCTAAGTTTTTAAATTTTTGTGCCAAGTGAGTTAATTCAATGTAAAAATTAGATTTCAATTAGAGTTTAATTTTTCTGCATGTGTCCCATCTAATCTTTTTTTTTTTTTAATTTTTGTGTCAAATGAGTTAATTTAGTGTAAAAAACAAGGAGACCAATATAAGTAAACCATAAAAAACATTATTTTTGAATGATTTAATATTTATGAGCCCTTTTTTCTTTGTAAAACTAAAAACAATTCAAGTTTATAAGTCATATATATATATATATATATTAATAGGTAAAACTGAGAGAAAATCCAATTAGATTTTAAATTGAAATTCAATTAGAGTATAATTTTATGCCACATGTCCCATCTAATAAATTTAAAAATGTTGATTATATGGGACATGTGGCGCAAAATTAGACTCTAATTGAATTTCAATTTGAAATCTAATTGAATTTTCTCTTAACTTTATCTATTAATATATATATATATATATTAATAGGTAAAACTTAGAGAAAATCCAATTAAATTCTACAATTGAAGTCCAATTTTGTGCCATGTATCCTAAATTATTTATTTTTAGAGAGAGTTTTATTTTTTAATTTTGAAATCAAATGTGGGACCATATCATAAATATCTATTCAAGTGAGTTATTGTGTACAAAAACCAAAGAGTCTAGAATTAATGAACATATAAATATTTTAAAAATGGAAAATTTAAATTTTCTACCTAATAACATTCTTACAAGACTTTTTAAAGAGTTAAAAAAAAAATATAAGAATGACTATCAATAATATTTAAATTATATATGTAAGAATTATACTATGCATCTTAATGTGTATCTTTTAAATATATCCATGCATATGCATGGGGTTGCAAGCTAGTTTTATCTAATGTGCATGTCACCCAAATTTGCATATTATTGAATAAGAATTCAAGTGTTTTTTCTTCCTTAAAATTAAAAGTAGAGTGGAGAAAATATTCAAAATAACATCAATAGATGAACATTCAACTTTTAAGCCACTAGTTTCTATAAATAAAAAAATAAATAAAAAATTAACCTTCTAGAATTTATTTAATATATTATTTGATGATTAGAATTATAAATGTTTGGATTAAAAAATTACAGGTTAGAATTTTGATTTTTTTTTATTCTACCCATTGTCAGTTAGTGAAGAAATTTATTCACGAAAAAAGAAAGACAACTCGTAGGTTTATGTATGAATTTCAGTCATTGCCTTAAGAATGACTTATTCCATGTGATTATAAGGCATTGTATTTAGCAACTAAGGATGCTCTTCAATATTTAAAAGTCATTTATATGCCTATATTCCTAATCCATTCCTTTGTTTTGAAGAAAAATATTTTTAGAAAAATATTTTCTCATTTTTAGGTGTTTACTAGCTGTGAATCCGTGCACCGCAAATGACAATTTTTTTAGAGTGGTTTCATTAAATTTATTTTTTACAATTTGGAGTAATTTAATAAAGAGTAATGTATTTTATAATCATAAAATGTAATATGGGAACAATCATAAATCATAAATATATTAATTTGAAAATTAATATTTTTATTTATTTTAAGAATAATCATAAATCATAAATATAAATATAAATTTTGTCGTACCAAAATGAAAACAATATAATTTTTCTCTGAAATTCAAAAGGCAAGCTAATGAAAATATTCATTTTTTAATAAAAGTAACTAATAATATTTTGTGAATCATTAAAAAGAATATAAAATTTGAAAATTATTCTTTTAGTTTTAAACAATTTTTCTCAAACCTTATTTTTTCTGCCCAACAATCCAAAACACCGAAAAACGTAAAAAAAATAATAATAATAATAATAATAATAGAACTTAACAAAGATTAATTGGACCAATTAAGAAAATAATTTGTTGTTGATAATCTATAATGTTATTTTCTTTGCAAAAATTGCAATTTCGTCCACCCAAAACATATTATCAAATAAACAATTATTAGCAAAATTTAAGAATTAAATTTCTATACACACACACACACACACACATATGTGCATTGTTATAAAATAATAATAATAATAAAATTGCAAAAGCTAAAATTTATCATCCATCCAATTATTTTCGTTTGATTAAGCTCTGCCTTTCTCTAAATAAATGGCAATACAGAGCACTTTTAATACAACTTTTAAGAGTACTTTGTCCACCCTCAAAGAATTATAAAAAATAAATAAATAAATAAACAAAACTAGTAAATCTCATAGTTTAACATCTAAATTGATAACTATTAAAAAAAAATCAAATTCTAACTTGTAAAACAATTTGTTGGGGACATATTTTTATGTAATTGGCATATCCTTTGACAAAATGCACTTAACTTGTATTTGGGTAAATCTAAATAGGTTCAAGATGATCATCACAAGTGGTTAAATTAAAGACATGAAAATTACTCAAGAACTGCTCAAGAAAAGTGCAATCTGCAGGTCTTGATACCTCCTCGACAGAATCTCGATCTGTCGAGATTCATTAAAGCTCGATAGATGTCTCGATCGATCGAGCTTACGGATTTTCATATTATAGCCACAATGTTTTTATTCTAAAAGGCTATTTGTTTATAGGTTTGTGTAATACTTATTGGACTAGGAAAGCCCAAGGTTTGTGTAAACCTATTTGGAATAAGAGAGCCCATGAAGCTCCTATTTAAAGGAGGTGACAATTATTAGCAAAATTTAAGAATTAAATTTCTATACACACACACACACACACACACACACACACACACACACATATATATATATATATATATGTGTGCATTTTTATAAAATAATAATAATAATAATAATAATAATAATAATAATAATAAAATTGCAAAAGCTAAAATATATCACCCATCCAATTATTTTCGTTTGATTAAGCCTTGCCTTTCTCTGAATAAATGGCAATATAGAGTACTTCTAATACAACTTTTAAGAGTACTTTGTCCACCCTCAAAGAATTATAAAAATAAAATAAAAACACTAGTAAATCTCATAGTTTAACATCTAAATTGATAACTATTAAAAAAAAAAATCAAATTCTAACTTGTAAAACAATTTGTTGGGGACATATTTTTAAGTAATTGGCATATCTTTTGACAAAACGCACTTTACTTGTATTTGGGTAAATCTAAGTAAGTTCAAGATGATCATCACAAGTGGTTAAATTGAAGACATGAAGATTACTCAAGAACTGCTCAAGAAAAGTGTAATCTGCAGGTCTCGATACCTCCTTGACAGAATCTCGATCTGTCAAGATTCATTAAAGCTCGATAGATGTCTCGATTGATCGAGCTTACAGATTTTCAGATTATAGCCACAATGTTTTTATTCTAAAATGCTATTTGTTTATGGGTTTGTATAATCCTTATTAGACTAGGAAAGTTCAAGGTTTGTGTAAACCTATTTGGAATAGGAGAGCCCATTAAGCTCCTATTTAAAGGAGGTGAGAAAAAGAAAAACCTAACCCTAGAGAGCTTCATAATGTTTTCTTTTTGAAACCCTAGCCTCTTCCTACAGAAGAAAGAGTTCTTGATGCATTTCTTGTACGCCTTTAGGTTCTATAACCAAGCAAAGTCTCTTGCACCAACATTGAAGATCTTATTGGTGTTTCTATGTGAAGTTGCTGCAAATCAACTACAACAATCAAAGGGTTGCTGTGAAGTTAGTCACGTACTGAGATTCGTGCAAAGGAGTAAGCCGCGTACTGGGATCCGCACATCAAATTGGTTAGTCACGTACTTCGAAGCCGTGCATCAAAAGGGAGAACTGTCATTACAGATCAAATCTAATTGGGTATTGAGGTAAGGGTTCAACTATAGGTTGATAAGGTACTTAAGATTCCTTTACTTGTAACTGCTTAATTTGATAATAGTGGAGTTTCAGGAGTGGTGACATAAAAATCACCCGATGGGGTTTTTGCCACAAGGGTTTTCCCCATTCGTAAACAAATCACCATGTCTTTCAACTTCTGCTGTATATTTAGTTTTTGGTGATTTGTTTGTGCTTCCACATATTTACATATTAAATTGATTAATTAATAACTTGGCTAATTAATTAATTGGTTTAATCACAAAGGGTCATTCAGTTTGTGGCCTATCACAATTAATTATTATCCCAAATCAGATCAAACCAATGGGATAAAGAAAAAGAACTCGTGATAGGAAATTGGAATACCAAACTACCTAAATATGCGTAAAAGTTGATACAAATTTACTAAAAAGATAAACAAATGTGATGTGACAATTAAATCAACAATAACAAAAAGAACCATTAGTAGAAAAAAGAAGTGGTTGAACCAACTAAAAAAAAAACTCCACCAAAACAAAAACAAAATTGGAGAAAGAGAGAGAGCATTGACCTTTTTGTTGTGGATAATTTAGAAGGAATAGGGGAGAGAGGTGGAAGTGAAGTAAGAAGAAATTTATATGAAAATTAATATGGAAAAGGAAAGGTGCAAGTAGATGAAAAGTTGATCAAGGTGAAACTGTAGAATTTAAGAAGATATAAAGGAAAAACAATTTAAAATCTAAATTAAGAAAATCAAATGAAAATTGCAAAAAAAATAAATAATAATAATAATTATTGGAGGGATGAAAGATTGAACTAAAAAGACAATGGTTGAAGCAAATGAAAGGTTGAACAAAATAAGAATTGCAAAAATAAAAACAAAAATACAAAAACAAAAACAAAAAAACACAAAAAACAAAAAACAAAACAAAAAAATAAGAAAGATGCTTAAGATGTATTGCATAAAGAACTTTATAAAATTTATTACAACATTTTCATTATTATATATAGTATAGATACGTGTAGACCTTATTTTTGCTTTTTTATTCTTCATTGATTTCATTATTTAGTTATAAACATTTAAATTAAAGTAGATAAATATGTAAAGGCAAAATTTATATATATAATAATAGGTAAAGCAGAGAGAGTGTGAAATTGAATTCCAAAATAATGTTAAAACCACCCAAGATGAATGTGTAAAGCCAATAATCTATATATATATATATATATATATATATGTAGCCTTCAACCACTACAACTTAGTATTTTTTTAAAAAATTAAGATAATTTTACAAATACCACCACCAAGATCCATAGGACCATAGTAAAAAAATACCAAATACGGAGCATATGCTAATATATCACTTTAGCTCCAAGTAGATGAATATGAAAAGGAAAAATTATATGTATCATAAAACCACTCAAGATGAATGAGTAAAATCAATAATCTATTTATATTTTATTGTAAAAAAAAAAAATAGGACTAAAAAATACATTGGAAAAATAATAATTTTGTAGTCAATGATATGGCAATGAGGTGGCACAACAAGAGCTTAACAATAATAAATATTATGCTTCAGCTTTTGGAGATATATATAGATTTGCAAGTAAAATGTAGTCAAATTTATAAAATATTTTCCATTGAACGTAAAATCCTTTTATAAAAAATTGTAAAATATTTTAGCATTAAAAAATTGGTAAAATTCTTTACAAATATACATAGTGACTTCCCTCACCACATCTTATGGCAAGTCATCAGTCTAGGGGGCTAGGCAGCTAGTGACCAGAGCAACTACTTCGATGTATCACCGAAGCCACCGCTCTAGTGACCAATATTGAGGGTTCGGCCACTAGAGTAGCCACTCTGACAATGGGTGCTAGCATTTCAATCACCAGAGACACCGTTTTACGATCAATGTTGGAGATTCAATAACTGAAGTTGTAATCCCAGTAGTAGGAGACACTGTTTTGGCTACTAGTGATGGCAGTCCGATCACCGAAGACACTACTTTGGTAGCAGTCACTTGAGCTACTAATTTTGGTGGTTTACTTGAAAAAATTTACTTATCATACCAAACACCTGTAAAATATTTTAGGTTTGAAAATATTTGAATTCAAAACAAAAAAGTTTTATCACAAATCATAGTTTACTTCTGCTTAAGTATATAGTGGAGTTATTAAATACAAAAGTGAAATTTGAGAGAAAAACTAGATTACTAAAGTCATTGCTCTCCATCCAAGCGATTTGTTGAGAATTTGAGTATTGAATTAGTCTCTTTGAAAAGAAGGGGTAAGCCTATTAGTCACTTTGTGCACTATGTGAGATTTTTTAGTCACAAGAGACCAAAATGGCTTTCCCCTTCTCTTCCCTTTATCAACAGTATGTTCTAAAACTATATATATCGTCCAAACATGATTTTACCATATCAAGCCATGTTCTAAAACAAAAATTATAGTTGAAAGCAATCGGTATACTAATAATTCAATTTCTAGATCACCTTGAGAATGTCTAGGGCGATAGGGTTGGATCCCCTAGAAAAAAAATGATACAACATAAGGTGCCATGACATCCTTCCATGTCTCACCAACCAGAACAGTGGCAGTCGTTTTATATGGAGAATTTGAAGTATTTCATTAGGTTAATAGGATATAGAAGAAAGTAAGCAATTTATGCCATCAATGATTGATTTACAGATAGTTAGTTTAGAAATTTATTTACTCTGTTGATATGATGTAGTGATGTTCTAGAAGTTAAGTTTGTTACTTCACCCGTTTGGACAATATGTGCCAGATATTATGTTGAATCTCCCTCCATCCAAATATGGGGTTATTTTCGCAAGAATGTTTCTAGGAGTTCAGTTTCATTAATTTGATTCTAAGTGTATTTTAAGGTTTTCTTTTTTAAAAATCAAAATTAAGCGTATTATTTAGGATACGTTTAAGAATACTTTCATTTGAAAGATAAGGTTTATGGATCCTTTAAATAGGCTTGTAATAAGCAAAACAAAAACAACAATTCGCTATCAATAAAATTGAAATTTTTTTATTTATAGTAGATTATATAGTCCTAGCTAGAAAGATATTTAGGTTTTTCACGTTTTCTATTTTGTGTGAGATAGACATAGTTATAGATCAACAATGCGAGTAAAAGGGATCAGAGAAGGGCAGAGAGACAGACAGGTGCTTCCAACATTTAGGTTTATTATTTCAATTATATTTCAACTCATAAAAAGGGTACAAATCTGACGTGTCATCTTAAATGCACATCCAAATCTCAGATTCTCAATACTAGTAATGCTAAAACACAATTTTTTTCACAACTTTTGAGTTGAAAAGCAGTTATTGATTTTCATAAAAGTCTATCAACAACCATGATGATGCCAAGTGAGAAAGAGCCACTTGGTCACAGTACTTATTTATAGGTCACACTTTCGCCAAGTAACTTTATTGTTTATTGTTAATAACTTGCAATGTCAAAATGTTGGAAGAAAAATTGTGATAGACTTATTGTTAATATTTGTGTTTAACGATCCCATTCTTCTGATGCATAGAAGAATCTATGGAATCTGGCTTTTTCAGGGACATTGAGAAGGAAGGGTATCCGTATTGAGTACCAGGGAGAATATTGTAAACTACAAGTGGGCTTCTCACCACATAATGCCCATATTTCCATACGATTGCACCAGATATGATTGGCTGTTGTGCTATCTTTGGACCATAGACCTGCACTGAAAACGATTTTTTCTCTCCAATGGCAGAGAATGACAACACTGATGGTACCACAGTAACATCAATAGAGGCTGGCATGTTTGTAGAAAGAGTGTAGGTTGAGTTTGGTGGGCCAACATTGGTGACTGTCCTAGTGAATACAGCCATAATCTACTGGCCATCTTCCACGGCAACAGAGAATGAGGGATAGTTAAGGTTCCATGCTCTTCCTGGCTTTGAGGTATTGCAAAAGCTGCTCTTGTCTCCGGTGACGAGCCTTAACGTGGTGGTATTGTAGCCTTGCATGCACAGAAAGTTTATGTAGTCTGCCTCATATGCATCATAGACGAGCCCAGGGTCTACTGCTTGCAATGGGTTGATGTGACCGGATCCATAAGCAAATTCAAGGTTTTCATGCTTCTTGGGGTCCACAATATAAGCTATTCATGACAAAAGTTAGGTCATTGAGAGAGAGTAAACGATGATTTATAATGTTTTTCCTTATCAGTGTGGCTAATTTCTTTCATAGTCTATAAGGTTCTATGCTTCCAACAAAACAGTAGTTAGCAAGGCATGTTTAATCTTTCTGCCATTTTCTTGAGTTTTGTCATGTCAGTTTATAAACCTTCTATGGTAAAATTAGGGGAATTTAACACTTTCTATAAGGCAATAGTCTTGAACATAATCATGTTCTAGAAGTCAAGTTTGTTACTTCACCTGTGGTCATAAGGGCAGATTTAATGGCAGCAGGTGACCAGTTCGGATGGGCAGCCTTAACATAGGCAGCTGCACCACTTGTGTGAGGGCAGGACATTGATGTCCCAGAAATTATGTTGAATTTGACACTCCTAGTATCGTCCTGGTCCACGGAAGGTGGAGCCACAGGTGACCAAGCAGCAAGAATATCTACTCCAGGGGCTGTGAGAACAGGCTGCATATATATCCAAACCATGTTCTAAAACTAAAACTAAAATTATAGATGAAAACAATTTTGTAAACTATGTATTAATTTTCTAATCACCTCGAGAATGTTTGGGCAATAGGGTTGGGTCTCCTCGATGAAAATGATACAACATAAGGTGCCATGACATCCTTCCATGTCTCACCAACCAGAATAGTGGCAATCGGAAATCTATCAAGGGTTCAAAGTATTTCATTAGGGTATTGAAGAAAGTAAGCAATTTATGCCATCAATGATTTATTTAAAGATAATTAGTATAGCAATTTATTTACTCTGTTGATCTGATGTAGTTTAAAATTTTAAGGCCATCTTCAAAACTAATTATTGTTGCTGGCAACGGGAAGCTGAAAGCAAAATCAGTAAATGATGAGTCAGCCATAATGGTTCCCACACCATCGGCTAATAGGATGCCAGCGCCATCAACGGCTCCTTCACAGAAAGCAATCTTTCCTTGTACTTTGTATGAATTCAGGGCACCATAAAAACAACCTCTTGAAATATCCGGGTCAGCACCTGCAGAGTAGTTTGCAGCATCTCCACCCCAAATCAAGGGAAATCATGTTCCATTGGGGTTGAAGCTATTAATGGAGACCCCAATAGCAATTGGTTCTTTGAAGTATGGACTAAACCCAATGAAACCAATGGAAACGGAAATAATGTCAACTCCATCTGCTATTGCATCGTCAAATGCTGCTAGGACGTCTGTTGAGTAACATCCAGATGACCAGCAAACTTTGTACATTGCAATCCTTGCACCAGGAACTCCACCTCTTGCAGCTCCTACAGCTAGTCCAAAGTAGCTGGCTCCAGCTACCTCCCTCCCTGCAGCTGTTGAGGATGTATGGGTTCCATGACCCTCGGGAGTCCCTTGGGGATTTGATGTCTGTTATGTCATAGTCTCCTTCACTGTTGTAGTAACGGGCTCCAATGATCTTGCTGTGATTTTAAAATTTCTGTGAGTAGCTATCTGAGATGAATGTTAATTTATTATGTCTCTAGTTTGTGCCTCAATTTATGTAATAGTTACATGTGCGGCATGTGCCCCGTCCAAAAAGTTTCTAAGACAATCACTTAGGTTTTTGTGTCCCTAGTATAGAAAATCTTCAAAATGTAGTGACTCATCTTTATTTCTGTCAATTAGGATTGAAAGCTTTTTTAGTTGTTGGTTATCTTCCATTAAGACAACAAACTCCACAGTAGTATCTCTGCCTAATAATCATTGCCTTCATACAATCACCAGCATGTCCAATTTATTTTTTCTTTGAAATTTTCTCAATCGCATTAGTTCTTATTCATCTAATGAGTAATGTGTTTGTACCCATGGCAATGCACACATAAGTACAAGGCAAAAGGAGAGCTCACTTGTTGCCGGTGAAGTTGGCTCCTTGGCATTTACCCTTCCATTTACTAGGTGGAGAGCTGAGCCCTTCATCGTTGAAGCTATCAGATTCTGGCCAGATTCCTGCAACACAACTGATGTGGAAAAACTTCGAATTTGAGCATTTGCTCTGTTATTTACTCAAAGCAAAATGGTGACAATTGTGCGCTTAATATAATAACCTGTGTCAAGAAGCCCAATAATGACATCTCCTTCTTGAGGGCTTCCAACTTGGCCTTTAGAAGGGAAACCCATGAAGTCCCATGACCTATTAGTGTGAAGATTTAGTCTGTGGTTTGGAAGTACTGAAATCACACCTTCCATTTCTGCAATACATTTCAACTGCTTTTAGCACACAAACGGTAGTAAAATTTCATTCCTTGCCACTAGTTTGACACTCACCTGAGAATTTTTTAACTTCTTCATCAGTTAATTTAGCTGCAAATCCATTAAAACTCTTCCCATAACTATAGAGTAGTGACTCTTTTGCTGTCGAAGCACTGCAATTGAAAGAAAAAAAAAAAAAAAAGGAATATGCTTGAGATAATTCAAAAGTTAAAGCTGTTATGGGAAGGGATTTATATTTGGAATGACACATATTACACTATGAATATAGTTAAGCCTTTCAGGTGGTTTCCAGTTATAAAAGTGATGACATTGAAGTGTGATTCTCTTTTGGAGTGTAGACTGGAACTCTCTTGATTATTATACAAGCTAAAAATGTCACATTGCTCGCACTTCGCAGCTCAATCTAAAATTTTCTCCAAACATGTCCAAGATCACTATTTGGTTCCTGTTGACACATCTCAAAATAACTACTCGTTCGCTCTACATAACGTTAGCATGCACCATAATACCTTGATAGATATAAGTTGCCTTTGCATTACCACATATCAGCTTCTAGAGACCCTAGCAAGGTTATTTGTTATTACATTAACTGAACATTGCTTTTAATTGCCATAGTTCTGAACTATTAGAACTCCTAACACTAATTATAGGATGTTAATTAACTAGAAGACTTGTGCAAAACTATGACATTATGTAAGTAATGACAGGCTAGAAGTTGTAACACCTTCCAAGTACACTCTCTAGCATGGAATGGTGCGATGATGCAGCAGAAAAATCTCCTTGAAGCTTGCCTCCCATGTATACAATGTGAACCTGTATGCAACACAAACTCCTTAATAAAGAAACCATGTTGAATTACTTTGGACATTAAAAAGACTAAATTTAAACTATGAAAACCAATGTACCTTCCTTTCCTGGCCATGGCAACTCATCAGAAGAGCTGCAAGCAATAATGTGTGCAAAAGAATATGTAGCACTGCCTTGGCCATTGATATTGAACTTGGTTCAACTGTAACAGTGTCAAGTTGATGCCTTAATTACGAGATAAAACTCTTAAGGTATTTATACAAGAAATGAAAAATTGAAATATCCGCTTTCTGTTTCTACCATTATTTGTCACGCTCTTTTGTTGTTTCTGCTTTGTTATTGTCACCAAATTATGTTTAAAAAAACATTATATGAAGAGTTTACTATTGCCGATTTAAAAATGACCAAATAAATAAACAGGTTATATTATTGTTTTAGTCGTCACTAGCTCAGAAACTATGGACAATTATTTAGGCGTGCCGTCAAGTCGGTCAAGATAATTGTCCGATAATCACTAGTTTTTTTTTTTTTTTTTCCCCTTTCTTTGTATTTTCTCTTTCTTTGTATAATAATAATCTAATTATCATCTGGGAAATCCGGTACACTTTTCTTTGTGGGTTCCGTCAAGTAATGGAAATGTTTAGCTTTGTTTAACCTTTAATTTTTTTTTTTTTTTTTAAATGGAATCAAAAACTTGCATGTGTCAAGCAGAATAAGATACGGCCCCTCTGTGTTAGTGTATGTTGTCCTCTCCCCATATACTATGGATGTTCATCAAACTGCAAAAATCGCATCAAAACCATTCACAAAATGGTATAACCGTACCGCATGGTACAATGCAGTTTGTAGTTTTATAATAAGAAAACCGCACAAACCGTACTGCACCCTCTCTATATATTAATATATTTATTTTTTAATATTGTTATAGTTTAATAATCTTAGCAAGTGTTGATTAGAAAAGTCAGCCCAAAATAAAGAAAAACTAGCTCAATAGTTTAAAATTTGGCTCAAAATAAAGGGAGAAAAAAAAAAACAGTTTTTGCCTAGGCAAGAAAAACACAAAATTTGAAAAATATACTAGCTTCAAACTACATCTTATATACCGTACCACACATATGACTGCAAAATGAAGTGCAATGCGGTTATAGTTTTGGTTAAACTCTAAACTGCACCACATCGCATTGCAAGCACCCCCAACTATGATTCAATTGCAAACTTAACGAGTTGCAAAAAACATGAGTATATTATATGTCAAAACACAATCGTTATCCCTAACTATGTATTACATTCCAATTCAATTTCTAAACTATCTACTATATTTTGTTTATATGATTTTTTTTTTTTTTAAGTCCAAAATTTTGTTTATAGCTTCTGTCGTTAAATAATTAAATCGCACATATAATTGAAACGATTTTTAATAGTTAGATAGACATCATGTATAACTTACATAAATTTATATTATTAGGCAATTATCCCCAAAATTATATTGCCTATATTATAGTTTTTACACACATTTTTATGAGGGGGAATATAAATAATTTCATAAAGGATCATTTTGTGAATCGCCAAAATAAAATTCTTACTACATAAGTTAATATAAACTACCATTACTAGAAATAAATAAATAAATAACTAAAGATATATAACATAACTTATTAAATTATTCAAACGAAATTTTGTCAAGAAATCATTTAAATCAACCATCAAATATATGGCATACCCTAGAAACTTCACAATTAAATATTGCATAGAGTAAATGTGGCTTTTACAAAATAATAGATTTAAATTTACATACTAAGAATAATAATAAAAAAAGAAAAATGATAACAGGCAAATCTTCTTGTAAATTTTTGTACGGTTGAATATTACTCTTTTACTTGTAGACTCCATCTTATATATATATATATATATATATATGAGTAAGGATGCAACTATTATTTGAATGATTATTGTGATTTATTGGTAATAAGTAATAAAAAATAATTAAAACCAAAAATGTTTTTTTTTCTAATATAATGGAGGAGAAGGCAATTGATTGTCATTAAAAGTAATTAAAACAATAGAAAACATACTCATATAATCATACATTTGTATTACCAAGGTAAACAAAGAGTTATTCTTATAGTCTTTGACGATTTCTATATTCGATGGACTATTTTAGAAAGGACTTATTATTATTATTATTATTATTATTATTATTATTAGAGTCACACAATTTATAGATATTTTATTCTATTTTGGCAAAGCTGGTGTGGATAATGAAATAAAGATTATTCGAACTATAATTATATTATATGTCTTGTCATTTTTTGTGCCATGCATCTCAATATGAAGTATATGTGATGCAAATCTTTGGTCTTTATTTCAAATTTTGAAATTTGGGTGGTTAAAAAAAAAAAAAAAAAAAAAAAAAAACCCCTACATCTACAAGAACATGTTAATGGAGAAGATGATAGTAAATCAAAATTATTGTTACCTATTTTTTATTTTTACTATCTTCATTATTGCAATAAATCCAATGAAACACACCTTAAGAATTTTTTTGAGTGTTGAAAAGCCATTTATGAATGAAGTTTACTAATAAAATAGTATTCTTCAACATTTGTTCTTCTACATGAACATGACCATCTTTGTTTTATTTTTTTTTAATCCGTCTTATAGTCATTTTATCAAACAGGAGAGTGAAATATAGAACTGCAAATATTGGGATTACATTTAGCATCAAAACAGAGAGCAAATCATTGTAAAAGAGTCAAAAATATAAATTAATAAATAAAGTTTAGTTACAAAATTGGTTGTTGACTAAAGCTACAACTCAATATCTTTTTATTGAAAGTGAATTTTGACAAATTCACTATTGGATTACATTTTTTTTCTTATATCCTCCATACTCGCAAGATTTCTAGAAAATTAAATATCAATAACTATGTCATCAATAAATTGTTTAAATTACAAGTTTTTGTAATTTTGTAATTTAAAATTATGCATAAAATATAAGTTTATAGATCATATAGTAAATGATATTTGATTGGCATAAAATTTAACATATGTATTAAGAGCGTAAAGAATATGCAATTCAATAATTAAATCTTCAAAATATATAGTAATGTTAATTTTTTTTTAAAGGAAGTTGTAGCCTTAAGCTACAACCAACTTTATAACTAAACTTTGTCTTAAAATAAAAACACATAATACTCCAATATATAAAACACACTTGACATACCATATGATTTTAAGGAACAGAACAATATCCCCACTCAAGAATATAGACTAGATGCTTTGAAATAAGCTCTGTTTTTAGGCAAGAGCTAAATCTAAAACCATTCCTCCTCTAGTTAAGGGCAGCAAAGGATGTCTAACGGTACCATTCCTCCTTCAGTTAAGAGTAACAAAGGACATCTAGCGGTTCATATATCATCTCTTTGATTTTTTAGGCATGGTGACAAGTAAACAGGTATGAATTGGTTGGGCTCAATGAGGAGCGGAAGTGGCAAGAAATGAGGAGAGGGAGAGTTTGACACATTAAAGGGCTTACATGGAAAGTTGAAAACAGTGGATAGAGGGGGTCATGGGTGTTATGAAAGCTGAAGTGAAAACAGTGAAATCATTAAAAAATAATTGAAAAATAATGGAAATAAAATAATTTTGTTTATTAATGGAAAGAAAATAATAACATAGCCGTTAATATGGCTCAACAAAATTATAGCAACAATAAATACTATACTTTAACTTTTAAATATATGTATAGATTATATATGTATAGATTATATTTTTTATTTTTTATTTTTTATTTTTAGCAGACTAAAGGCAGAGACAATTGCCTCCTCAAATCCCACTAGTCTAAGAGGTGGTATTTGGTGTAACATGGATATCTCACATTGGTTGGGACCTTTGGGTTCCTCACTTGTGAGATCCACCTGATATGAAAAGGAAATGTAGTTATTTAAACAAAAACAAAAACAAAATCTTTAGGGTAATGGAAATATATCATTATAATATTTAAAGAATAAATTGAAATAATTAATAATTCAAGAACAAATTTAAATTTATATATAATTTAGCAACAAAAATTATTTGACTTGAATTGTATTAAACATACAAGTAAGTAGGTTTTAAAAAAAGAGGTTGAAAATGCACGCTAATAATCCTTAACATTAGTCCCCTAAATATATAGAAGATTAAGGTGATTGTGGACCACTCGATGTAGCAGATGTGGAGAATATCCATAACTGAAATGGATTCCTTTCATGGTTTTGCTACAAATCTAAAAAAGATGTAATGATGTGTCCAATGTCGGGCTTTTTTGCTTAATAATGCATATTTAAAAATTACTTAACCAAATAGCATTGCTTGTTATTGACCACTCCATGGCTTGTTAGATGAAGGTTTCACCAAAGTTATTCTTGAATGAGATGCCCTGCATGCTATTGATCATCTTCTCTCCTCTTTGACCAAGCTTCACTAGTAATTTGTGATGAACTGTTGTCTCTTTTGTGACCCTTCTCCTTTTGGAGTGCTTCTCGGTTCTCATTAGAGAATCTAACTCCATTGCCCATGAGTTGGCTTCATGGGTGTTTAGTTGTGGTCTCTCTGGAAAATCCGCACCTCCTTTGTAGTTTGTACTTGAGACTGTTTTAGCTCAATAACATAGAGAATCAGAGATGGTGTTTGATCCTCTTTTGGTTTATTCAAGAAAAAATAATGATAATAATAATAAATAAATAAAATTATCACACACATGATGACTTTCACACCCTCAAAAGTATATTCATCAAATCATTTCAAGTCAAATAGAAAAGCTTAATTCACAATTAAAAATTTGGTAGCTCAACGCTATATGCGAATTATTTGGTGACTAGAGTGAAATGAAAGGACAAATTAGAGAATCCCTTCAGACTTCCATTAAAAAATAAGATATATTTTAAAAATCTAAACATTAGATTACATATTCTTTTATATTCTTAACATACATGTTAATAACTATTTGATTCATAACATATTTTTTACACATAATTTAAAACTACAAAAACTTGAAATTTAAACACTTGACTGATGATATAATTATTGATCTTTAATCTTTTTAAAATTCTGCAAACATATAGGATATAATAAAAAAATACAATCTAACTAAGATTTTTTATTGAGATGACTAAGAAAATAGAAAGACAAGTCTAGTTTTTCTATCGATTCGGTTGAGGGAAGAAAATGGCCTCAGAAGTCCTCTTTGAGCGGAAAAGCTTCTCTGTATCGGCATCCACATCTAATGAAGCCTGGAGCACCGAAGGAGATAGAGCCTTCCATACAGAAGTCCTTCCAGCTAATTGGGTGAATGTCGGACTCCTACAGAAAAACAAAGTCATATGAGTCATAAAAACTTTCTCTAGAAATAATTACACACAATTTAATATTAAGTTGCTTCTACTGCTTAGCAGAAGGCGACTTGGTGTACTTGAGGGTCAATGGCAAAAAAATTGAATTGAGGTCCTTTTTTTTTATTTTTATATGCAAAATTACTAATTAACATGAACCACATAATAAAGAATTTAGAAAGTCTATCGACACAAAAAATTTGATAAAATTTTTCACACCGGTTGATGTGGTAGATTGATAGTGTTAAAAAAATAATAATAAATAAATAAATAAAAATAATAATCTGTTACTAGTAGATCTAGACAAGAACTAGTAAAAATTTAACAACTTAACTATTGTGAAATTTCATGTATTGCTCTCTTTTTTTTCCTTTTTTAGAAGTGTTATATTCATAATATTTTCACAACAAATCTTAGGTGTTAATTTGTTACTGATTCTAATTTGAACCCATTACTGAAATTATTTTTTTACACACCAATAACAGCCAGTAACAACCTATCATTTAGGATTTATTGTAAAAGTGTTATGAAAAATATTGTAGACATAACATTTCTCTCTCTCTTTTTCTTGTTTTTCATTTGATAAAAAATACTATTTTATTTATTAGCTAGTATTTGGGTTTAATTAATACTATTACAATAAATAAATAAAATAACCCTATTAAATTTGGGCCTTTCTTTTACTTAAAACCTTGGGCGACCGTCCCATTTGCCTGTACTAGAGCTAGACCCGGACCTGCTGCTGAGTTCTTTATACAGAATTGATGGTCTCCAACACTAGCAAATTAAATAACCAGGAGGTCTAAGGCTAAAAACAAGCAGTAGCTTGACACAAATGTGACAATGTGTCTAAGAGTATGGAAAAAGTCTTACTTGGGGGTGGTGATGACAGTGAAGTGAGTGAACCAATCCATACCCTCAGGAGAGGCAATCTTTGACACAACAAAAAACCTTGGCACGATGAACAAATTACCCGCCTTAAGAGTTGTTTCCAAGACCCTACGGCCATCAACGCCGACAACCTGAACACGGCCACTACCCCTAACAATATAAGTCACCTGCAATGCCGAGTCACAAGAATACCCAGGAGAGCACATGGCACTTCCATCCAACCTAACAAGGTCACCCCCAAGCCCAGCTTCACCAAGCATATGAAGAACATTAGTGTTCAATAGCACAACCCTTCCACCATTCTTAATGTCCACGTCTAATGGAGCCTCCTCACAATTGAATGCCATACCAAATCGATGTTCCTTCTTTGGCTCAGGCATTTCAAAGTTCTCATCAAGCTTGACAATTCCATTGCCTGATTGGTTTCCAACAAAGGCCTTCACAGCATTCTCATCTAAGTCACACGCTCGGCTCACAACTTCAGTGGAGAACCCAGTTAAGATCCCATTGGAACCCGTCAGGAAAAAATCAGTAAACTCACCAGCTCTGTGTGCTTTTGAAGTGTCTCCCAAGAAAAGAACGACCAACTCACTGTCCTCTTTGTTGTACCACCATGTAACCGCACCAAAAGGAAGGGCAATGGCATCACCCTTCTTAATTGCAAGAACTCTCTCTTCTGATTCAGGAAGCACAATTCCAGCTACACCATTTCCTACAGAAAACCAATGAGGACTAACTTAACATATTACATATACTACACAATGAATGGTTGACAGAATTTGGATCATACTCTATCATTACTCTGTAAAACAAATTGTAGACGATATGTTTAATGGTTACTCTTTTGCTACATATGGACAATAGCACAATACTACTCTTTTAAAAGGTCAGGCCATCAAATCATTCCTATCCAAAAGTCATTGTTCTTACCAACATTTAAATGCCTAAAAATTTATTCTTCCATAATAATTCAAACAACTGGATTACTTAGATTTTTTGTTTTCCTTTTAACCCAATTATAAAACCAATCTCAAGTAAAAGCATCCAAAACGTTGGGTGAAGTTTAGAATAAAAATTCAGAACATGACAAAAGATGGAGCAATCAAGAGCATAATGAAAACAGAAAATCATAATAAAATAAAAACAAGCAATTTTCCATCAAAAGACAGACCAAAATTGCTATGATATGATTTGAGTCCACCTAGCCCATGATGGTAGTGAGTTGTAACTTAACACAATACGTTAATACCAGAACAATTTTGGGCTTTCTACTATTAAACTAAATACCCCAAATTTTAGTTTAATCGATTCATTTAACACAATCCAAAATTTCTCATGATGTGCTAAAAGATACCTAGAAAATCCACAAATCAAAACCTTCTCAATTAAGAAAAAATAAAGAAAACTTAAAAAATAAAAAAATAAATTCCATTCAAATTTTATTCTACAAATTCTATATCCAACAAAGAACCCATTTATTAAATAAATTTAATTCAGTACATCAATAAATCTATGTATCTAACCGTAGACAAGCAAAGAAGCAAAAAATTATAAAAACAGAAAACGATTATATATATATATATATATAAGCAACCTTGGAAGAATCAGAATAACGAGGAAGAGCAAAACCATTCTTCTCAAGGGCCAACTTAGCAGCACCAATATTCCCTTCACGAAGCATGGGAAGCTCAGATGGAGACCAAGCATGGTATGACCCTCCATTGTCTCCGTGCACCTTCTTTGCCAACTTTGGAGACAGATCAACCTCCATTGTTTTTCTTTTACTCTTTTCTCTTTAAAACAAATATTCCTAACTGTCTTGCTGTGTGTTAAAAGGGACTATTAGCTATTTATAGTGGCTGGAGAGTTTCTGCAGTTAAGTATTGCTTCAAAAAGAGAAGATTCTGAGTAAACGTATTTAGGCAAATTACAACTGATTTTCCTACTTGGTTTGTTATGTAAAAATTTATGATCATGAACTATTTAGCAATTTCTTTGTCATAATTGAAATGTGACCGAGTGTAAATAGTAGAGAAAAAATTGTGAATCCATGGATAAATTATTAGCAATCAATCACAATCAGACATGTTAAAGTTGTAACCAAAAAAAAAAAATTGAAATAGATTGTGGTGAAAGCATAAAAAGCGTTACTGTAAATCTAATCAAATTTAAGAAAACACTAGGCTAATTGAGATTTTTTAGGATAAATTACTTTTTAAATCTTACAGTTTTTGAAAATATTTCTTTTAAAACCTTGAACTTACAAAATATGTCGTTCAACTCTCAAAAAATTTTAAAATATTTCATTTAACCCTTGTATGATTGTATCACATTTATTATGTTAATGCCCCTAAACATCACATGATTTGTTGGTTTAAAATTTAAATGAAATTCACTTCAAATTTTGAGATTTACATTTAATTTATCCAAAACTCTAAGAAGGTTTAAATGAAATGTTTTTGGAAACTTTTGAGGTTAAAAATAAATATTTTGAAATTTTAATATTTAAATGAAACATATCCAAAACTCCAAGAATTTAAAAAATAATAATAATAATTTACCGTTTTTAATATATTAAAAAAAAAAAGGATAGACTAGCTAAATGAGAATTGTTATTTGCTTAATTGGTGTAACCCAATTTTTACATTTTTTTCAGCTTTTATCGTTTAATAAATAGTATAAATGAGTAATCCTACCTATACAAACTATTTTGCAACATCTTTACAAATCGTCTGGACTCATCACTAACATTACTTTTTCACTTATCAATTACTACTCGCCGCACCTACAATTAGTAAAAATGTTATAAAATAGTTTGTAAATCTAGCATTTTTCAATATAAATATTGTGACATGCATTTTTCACAACATTTTTTTTTTTTTTTGGGAGAAACTGCATTTTTCACAACTTAGTAGTAATGATGTTTTTTTTTTTTTTTTTTTTTTTTGGGTGTGCCTGGAGAAGATAGCAATGATATGTTGTAATTGATGTACAATAAATGTGATATTTTTGGTAGATAATATACAAGTGATGTTCCTTTTATCTTAACAAATTGCCTGGAAAAAACAAAAGCGCACACACAAAAAAAAAATAATAAATAATAATAATAATCTCGTGAACTCGCAACTACTGGGATGATTTTGCTTAGTCTGCCAATTATGTCATTCCTTGGATGTGGTCAACACTCAATACTAGTATGAGCATTATCCACAAACATGTTTTCATAATTTGGTACTATGTGTAGTTATTATTACACGCATATTCCTACTTGAAATTGTGTCTCTAATTTCCGATTTCAGTTCAAATTAAATGCATGTAAGTGTAGTTATGATTACACACACCTCTACTTGAAACTGTATCTCCAACTCCCGATTTCAGTTTAAAATTAATTGTGTACTAACAGTGTGTAATAGCTTTTACCTTTTGGACTAATGGCCCTTTAGAATTATAGTTGGGATGATAGGTAACTAAAGAGAAGTGAATCGTGTTTCTCCGAAGACACACTAGCTTGTCATGCAAATTTTACAATTTTTTGGTTTATGAACTCTTTTTTCCCTTCTTTTGCTGCTGAGAGTACTCTGGAACATTGTAACACCGCTAGATTGTCATTACCAAACATTGTAACACGATTATTATCATTATCAAAGTAGTGCTGAATACTCTGCCTGCCATATTTGTAAGGCTGATAAAGCAGCTAGCTTTCAGACAGTTACTCCTTAATCAAAACGAATCATTTTCGAAGAACTGGTTAATTGTTTGCCATGATCTAATGAAAAGCACATGCTATGCACCTTAGTATTATTGTTGTTGTTGTTGTGATCAAAAGTTATGTAGTTTTAAATAAATAGATGTGGTTCCGGCCCTACCTTCAGGCCAATTAGGCAATCGCCTAAGCCCCCAAGTGGAACAAGACTCTCAAATTTTTATCAATAGTGATATTTCTATACCTACAAGAGTATTAATTAGGCCCTAAATATTAGCCAATAAAAAAATAGTAAAGAAATAAACAAAACAAAATGTTATAATAATTTCATAATATTCTTAAATTAACATGTCAATTCGCATGCATGTATATGTACACTAGTTGTTAACCAAAAAAAAAAAAAAAATTGTGAAAAATTAATCAAGTCTCAAAAGGATTCTCCAAATAATTTGTTACTAGCAATGAATACAATACAATAATTTTTTTTTTTTTTAAATGTGGAAATCTCATAAACGAATTATAAAAAAATTATAAAAAAATTTAGATGAACAACTCACATATGAACAAGAAATAAGTTTTTTAAAAAAAAATTGCATCTAAACAAATTAGAATAATAGGTTTAGAGTAAAAAAAAATATTATTTAATTAAATTTGAATATATAAAATACTTCAATTTAAACATCGCCTTAGGTCCCAAAATTCCTTGTGCCATCGGTGGTGATTCCTACCCAATTAAATGGATGTATAGTTGTATCAACCCTAGGTGTGCCTATGGTTGGCAATATTGCTAGAGTAAGAACCAGCTAGCGTTTACTAGAATAATAAGATTGTTCCTTCTTACATTATGGTTGAAAACACAATGTGGATGTCAATTACCTATTATTTGATGTGATGGGAAACCGCATTTTAAGATCTATGTACATGTTTCAATAGTTCTTTTACTACCATAACTTTTGATACAATTTTTTTTTTTTCTTTTTACGAAGTAATGAAGTGTTCAATTATGAATAATAAACAACTAAACATTCACTTTCAAATGAACCCATGACATTTTCTGCATCACTCATAATTGGCTCGCTACTAGATAAATATAGAGATAAAATTTGAATTTAATGGTGTCTATTAATTATATATAATTTCTCTTTGCCATTAGAAAAGTGTTGATGTCCACTTTAGCAAGGAGGCCCAATAATAGGAAGAAGCCCAACAATATGGGAGAGAATAAAAAAGAAAAATTAGCAAATTGAGTAGAAAACCATTAAGCTTGAATGATAGAAATAATGGATCATAGACCTGTAAAATAGTAAAATGGCCTCAAAGAAATCAAACAGGCCCAAAGAAGCCCAAAGAAAGAAGTAGTAAACCCATGAGCATTATGAGAAATGGAAAGCAAGCAAGAATGGGCTAAAGGAGCCCAAATGAATGAATTAAGTAAATAAGGGTTGGTAGAAAAGCCTATAAACCCCGAAAGTAAAGGATATGGTAATTTGGTTTAGGGAAGTCCAAAAGACTTAGCAAAAACCCATGGGAATGAAGGATTAGAATGGGCCGAGGATGCCTAAGGAAATGAAATGAGCTGAGGATGCCCAAAAGAATAAAATGGGCTAAGAGAGCCCGAAAACAATGAAATGGGCCAAGGAAGCCCAAAACAGCATAAGTACAAGCCCAATGATAGTACTGGGCTACTGGAATTAAGCAAAAGGAAAGCATACAATAGGCCCAAAAGGGACCCAACAAGCACAAGTTAAATAATAACATGGCAGGAGTGTCAATTGGCTCACAAAGAGGTTAAAGGTTGGATTGAAGAAGGAAAAGCCCATGACCAAGTAAGACCCAGCCCAAGAAAGAAGTAAGACATAAAGAATGAAAGTCCAAAAACTCATCCACACCACAAGAAGTCAAGAACAAGTAGCAAAACATGCAGACAAGCCCTCAGGTCATGGCAAAAGCATGAACAGCAGAAAAGCCAAGAACACACATGGAAATGGAGCACGTACAAGGCTCAGGCACCACCCACTTGTACCCAGCCAATACAAAGGTGGTGGGCCATGGGTCAGAGGTAAGAGAGGGTATAGTCTGGCTGTGGAGAGAAAGGAAAATCCTATTATGGGGTTCCCACTCAAGCTATTTAGGGAGAAATGTCCTGCTGGAATGACATACCACCCAAAAGAGGGAAGATGAGCTGGAATCACTAGATGCATGCCATAGGGGATAGTAAAAGAGAATGCCCACCCTTATCTAGATGGGAATGCCATAGTGAGTAAGAAAATAAAATAAAACTCTTTTGTCTAGGAATGGGATGTGGCATGGCTAGCACATGTAAGTGGTGATGGCTGGGCAGCTAACATACCAATTGGTGGTCTAGAAAGGACACCTATACCAGGACAAAAGCGGTTAAGGAGCAAAACAATAAAAACCCATCACAGCTGGCAGTATAAAAAAGGGTTTTAACTATGCATAGTAGAGGCAAAATAGAGGTAGAATAAGGGAGAACAGAAAAAAAAAATTAAAAAAAATTAATTAATTAAAAAAAAAAAAAAAGGGAGAACAGAAAAAAAAAATTAAAAAAAAATTAATTAATTAAAAAAAAAAAAGAGAGAGAAAACTTAGAAAGAAAAAAAGGAACTAGAGAAAGGAAACAGAGAGTGAGCAAGAGTGTGATAGTAGGCATGCACCAATAGGTTGTCCCTTTCTTTCACTCTAAAAGCCTATTCTCTAGTGAGGATTAAGGAATCGGAGGAAAAGCCATCTAAGCCTATTCTCTCAAAGTAGGCAATTTCTGTGGCAGGACACCCTAGTGAGATTGCCCACATTGAAGGGTGGTTCCCTTCCTAGACTTGACTCCGTTGAGAAATCAAGCACAACAGACTAAACATCTTCCCTTTTTTTTTATTGATCAAGCATTAATATTATTTCCTTTTCTTTTTATCATTATTATTAACTCATTTCTGCTGCATTATCTCCTCATTTACTAAGCTCATGATTTAGCTTCTCTATTTTCTTCTGGCTGACAGTAAACATATTCTTCTCATTATTGTCATATTACACCTGTCTAACATAACTTTTTTGTAACAGTTTCCTCTGCCATGGGCACGTGTCCAAGGTCTTGGCAAAGGGGTTCTAGCTTATGCACAAGCTGGCTTGGGGGTGTGTTATAGTCAAGCCAGTCCTGACTCTCCTACCCAGAATCATTGGGCCCTAACGTGGTAGAAGACAGCCCAACCCATAGTTGCAAAAAAAGGCCCACCACAAAAGATACCAATGTGACCAGCAGGTCCAACCAGGTTAACCTTGAACTAGGTAAAAATTCGATTTTTTAACTAAAAATTACAATTCATACTATCATGTCAGGATCCCTTCCTTTTAAGGAGACTATACTTACACGCTAACCACTATGCTGAGCTCTTTTAATGTGTCCATGTTGGATTCCATATTTTATTTATTTCGAGTTTAGATTATAGTTTTTCAATTTATCATATTACCTCCCTCTTAATCTATTATTATTTGATAATTTTATTAGTGGTTTAAGAATTATGCTTTTCACATGTGAATGTACAATTTATAAATTTATGTTAAAATGATTTTATTTTACACTTTTTTTTTTTTTAATTTGAAAGATTACTAAACACAATTTTTTTTTACACTTATTTATGATTTATTATTTTCTATTAACCTTTGCACGTGCAAGTTAGGTCTGAGAAGAATGTAGATGTATGTGATCTCCCTAACTATAAATTTGGATGTCGTTCTTGTGATGAGTTAAAAATGAAATTTTTATAACCAAAAAAAAAGAGAGATGAAGTGAGCAAAGAGAGTCAAAGCATGTACGTGGAAAACCCTAAATGTGAAAAACCACGGCAAGATGAAGGACTTGGTGTCCCTATCCCTAAGAAATTATGTAATATTTCTGAGGAAAAACAGGATCTTACACAATGTTCTTGCACAACCTCACTTTTTCTCACTAACACCCTTTTTCTGCCCTACTTTCCTACTCATATTTTCTGATCTCTCCATGCTTAGCAACGTTCTCCTCTTATAGTACAAGAAATGTTGGTTTTACAAGGACAGATGTCCCAGCCTTATTGCCCACCACAAGCCCTAAGATAGCTATTTTTTTGTACTATCCTTCAGCTAAATGAAAGAGAAAACTGTGTCTACCAAGGTAGTGGGCTGAAGGGTTGCTCTATACCTTGGCAAAGTACAACCAAAAGGGAAGAGAGAGAAACTGTGAGGGCCAAAGAGGTTACACGTGCCTTGGGCAATAGTCCAAGCTTATACTAGCCAATTAGGAATGTTCTGCAGCACATAACCAAAATGAGCTAATTTCACTCTCATGGTAGTGCTTGGTGTCCATGCTAGACTACATAACCTGTCTCTTCCAATGGCACCCACGCTGTTGGCACGAGCCAAAGGCGTGGCTTCCTTTACTAAAGTTTGTTCTGATATAGCTCAATGACATCCACGTGGAGGGCTAGGATGCTATCTTCGGTTGATGAATCCTTGTGCTTATCTTCACTAACATGTCTACTGCACAACCTTATACGAATGTCTAATTTTTTTTTTTTCAAACATATTTTTAGTAAAATTTTGTTAGTGTTTACCATTTTAATACTATCATGATTCAACCTCAGTTGAACCTTGGTACGACCTTAAAAATCTTGAACCTTTTCCTTTCCCGATTCTTTAAATTATCTCAGGTTCGAAAATTATGCTTTTAACTTTTAAGCCTCTAGAATTTATTTATTTTATTGTTTGGTGGTTAGAATTATAATGTTTGGATTCAAAAAGTACAGGTTAGAATTTTGGCTTTTTTTTTTTTAGAAAAAAATGCAAAACTGACCCTCTAACTTTCACATTTTTTTTCATTTCAGTCCTCAACTTTCAATTTTGTCAATTCAGTCTTCTAACTTTTAATTTTTATCAATACAGGATTCTGTTACAACTCAGTTAGTGGCTGCCGTTAATGTCACTGAAACGATGCCATTTTGCATATATTTTTTTTAATTTGGAAGTAAAAGAAAATAAGAAAAATATGGAGAAAAAAAAAACACATTAAGGGGAACTAACCTGTTACTCAAAATAACACATTTCAGTTCAAAATTCCAAGGAATCACCAAATCGCCATCAAAGATCTCTAAATCACAATCCAAAACCTCTCCCCTGAAGCTCTCCCAATGCTCCTCAACTCCCTCTATGAGGTTGTTTCCTCCGACCTAAAACCCTCTGCTGGCAAGGACTCCCTCTGCCTCCTCGCCTTCACTTGCACCGCCCACCCCGACTCCTCCTCGGCCCACCTCACCACAATCATCAGCCATGTTATTAAGCGCCTCAAGGACTTCGACTCCGCCATCCATGATGCTTGTCACGACGCCATTGGTTCACTCTCCGACCTCTACCTCAAGCCCCCCGCCAGTAGCGGTAACGATAATAACGAGAGCGCGGTGGGGCTATTCATGAGGCCGCTGTTCAAGACGATGGGGGAGCAGAACAAGGTGGTGTAGTCCGGTGCGGCAATGTGTATGGCGAAGATGGTGGAGTGTGCCACCGAGCCACCCGTCTCTGCGTTCCAGAAGCTCTGCCCTAAGATCTGTAGGTTGCTTAATAATCCTAACTTCCTCAACAAGGCTTCACTCTTGCCCGTCGTCACCAACTTGTCTCAGGTTTTGTGTTGATTTCATTGCTTTGCTATGTGCATTGTGTTCAATTGCTGTAATTTTGAACTAAAATGTGTTATTTTGAGTATCGAGTTTGATTCAATTAGAATGTGGTTATTGATTCCTCGATTTTGATTTCAGGTAAGGGGAATCGTTCCCCTTAATGGTTTCTTTTTCTTTTTCTTTTTCTTTTTTTCTTATTTTCTTTTAATTTCGAATTAAAAAATTTAAGTAAATAAAAAAAACATGCAAAACAGCGTCATTTCAGTAATATTAACGGCAGCCACTAACTAAGTTGTAACGGAGTCCTGCATTGACAAAAGTTGAAAATTAGAGGATTGAATTAACAAAATTGAAAGTTAAAGAACTGAAATGAAAAAATGCGAAAGTTATAAGGGCAGTTTTGCATTTTTTTTTTCCTTCTTTTTAATTCTACGCATTGACAGTTAGTGAAGAAATTTATTCACGAAAAAAACGAAAGAAAACACATATGAGTTTATGTATGAATTTCTCATTTCCTTAAGAATGACTATTCCATGTGGTTATTAAGTCATTCATTTTAAATATCAACTAGGGATGGTCTTCACGCAGTTACCGGGATGGAGGGAGACTTGGACGCGCGCGCGCGCGAGGGGGGTTGGGGGGAATGGCCCTTAATTTATTTTTTTAATTATAAATATATATATATATATATATATATATATATTGTGACAATTTTAGTAATTTTTTCTATAAAATACATTTTGTCCTACCTAACATTATCATTGATTCTTTTAAGAGTACTACTCTAGCCACAAACTCTTTTATAACATTTTTACAAACTGTTATGATAGTAAAATTTTTATTGGTTTGCATCTGGGCCATCATTTACATCATATTTTTTCTTACTAATAAGCACTCACCACATTAATAATTTGTAAAAAAAAAAAATTGTAATTCTAGCATTTTCCTCCTTTTAAAGGCCATATCTAAAATCTAAAGCAAAATAAACAAGCCCAAAAAATTATTCAACAACAAAAATTACCAATAGTAAAGTTAAAAACATTAAACTCAATCAACCAATTTTACCCAAAACAAATAACCTAACCCTTTAAAAATTTTAAACAAAATAATTTTGTCCATACCTGGATGCACACATAAAAAACAAAAAAAAAAAAAAAAAAAAAAAAAAAAAAAAAAAGCCCATTAGTTAAGCAACCAAGTCGGAAGCTAGAACTACCACACACAACCAACAACAAAATTGCCCCCTAACTTCAAGTCCTAACTCCATCCTTAGGCATTTACATGCCTATGTTCCTAAAATACACTATCACACATCATAGTTTACCTTCTATATATATACAGTTGAGTTATGAAATACAAAAGTGAAATTTGAGAGAAAAACTAGATTACTCAAAGTCATTGCTCTCCATCCAAGCGGTTTGTTAAGAATTTGAGTGTAGGATTAGTCTCTTTGAAAATTAGTGTTAAGACTGCCCGTTCACTTTGTGCAATATGTAAGAATTTTTTTTTTTTTTTAATAAAAAATAAGAAATTCTACTTTAGCAAAAGTGCATATGTGTGTGAAGCTCCCTCCTAGAGACTTGACCCCGCCCTTGCCCTCACACCCACAAAGCACTTATACTTGTGGAGTGACCACCGCACCAAAGATGCACAGTGTAATATGTAAGATTTTTTTAGTCACAAGAGACCAAAATGACTTTCCCTCTCTTCCATTTATCAACAATAAGTTGTATATATACCCAATAATACTTATGCAAACCCGTCCCTGTCCAAATTTGCCTTTTTTAACGTATAGATTGTTCCCAACCCATGGATGAAGCTTTGGAAATTTTCTTAATTAATGAATGTGGTGCATTCTTGTCTTTTATTTGTCAAACGCCTAGGCTTCACAATTGAATACTAGATAGTAGATAGTAGATAAATATAACCTTCCCCGCCAGAGTGAAAGTGAAATTTAATCCCAAGTTTCCGTTCCAACTTTCTAAAGAGCACATCAACTTGTTAAAAGTTGAACAACACTAAGTGGCATTTACACTAAAGATATGCATGTCCATATCAACCTAATGCCCTCCAATCAAAATTTGTCGCCTTCATTTAAATGCAAAAATTTTATTTGCTTTTCAAGGTAGACAAAAAGTATCTAACCAAAGGGATTCATGCGGTGACAAGTTAAATGTTGGAGTGTGCATATATATAAAAATAAATAAATACAGGGACGGAGCTAGAACTTTGAACTGGGGGAGCAATTTTATTGTTAATTGTGTGTGGTAGTTTCAACTTTTGACTTTTCTACTACTTAGGCTTAGTTGTTGAGATTTTTTTTTTTTTTTTTTTTTCGGTGGGTAAGAACAAAATTATCTTTGTTTAGAATTTTTTAAAAGGCAAGGTTATTTATTTTGGATAAAATTGGTTAGTTGAGCTTAATTTTTTTTAGTTTTACTATTGGTATTATTGTTATTGAGCTATTTTTTTGTTTATCAAGCTTTTTTATAAATTACTAATATGATTAGTGATTACTAGTAGGTAAAAAAATGATGTGAGCGGTATGCCCATTATGCAAAACAATAAAAATTTGCTACAAAATAGTTTATAAAAATATTGTAAAAAATTTTGTGAGTATAACATTACGCTTAAAAGAATCAATGATATTGTTTAAAGGAAACAAAATGTAATTTTATAGAATAAAATTACTAAAATTAGTACACATATATATAATATAAAAATTAAATTAAATTTAGGGGGCCATTGCCCCCCTAGTCCAATGATACCTCGGTCCCTGAATAAATAGTTATTAGGACAACTTTCTAATTGTATTTTCTTATTATAACTTCGCATTGAGGTGCTATTACCTGCAACTGTTACATGCAACATATTCTTTGTGTGGTGATAAGTTATTCGCTCTTCATCTCTATGCCAGAGAGCTGTTACAAGCAACTATTACATGAAATAATAAATCAACTTTTTAATGGTAAAACCTATCAAATTTAACTAAGATGAACCACCTATGCCTCATGTTGATTGGACAACGTCTAGAACCATTTCATCGCGATGAAAAGGTCAAGAATTGATCGTGGAATAGTAATTATGATCTATGAACTATATGTAAGACTTAAATTTCATTTATAAACAATCGATTGTGTCTATTTTGTTAGTCCCTAAAATTTTGAAAACATTTAATATTACTCTTATTCCCCGTTGAAGTTAATTACTTAAATCATACAAATTGTACTCTAGGAACTCTCTAGTCTTGTACTACTAACTATTAATCAATATTAACGATATAAAGCAACAATTCACAAAAATTCCTTGATTTTGGGAAGGGAAGTGGAAATAAGGATAATATTGAACCCTTTTCAAAATTTAAAGAATGAAATTGATAAAATCAATCTTACTAAAGCTTTATTTTTGTTGTAAACTAAAGTAATTATATTTTAGGGACAGAATTGAACTCTTACCCTTTGTTTAGTCAAGAGGGATTTGGGAAGAAAAGAAGAGAAAGTGAAGGAAAAGAAATAAATTCCTTTGTTTGGTTAGGAGGGTATAGTGTGAAGGAAAGGAAAATAAAGGAAACAAATTCCTCTATGGCCCACCATATTATTTCTTTCCAAATTAAGAGGAAAATGAGAGATAAGAGAGAGTACTTATGGTGGGACCCACCAATAACATGTGTTTCCCGCTATTTTTCTCTTACAAACCAAACAAAGGAAATGAAAAGATTTGTCCTTTCTCTTCCTTCTCCTCTCCCCTCTCTTCCCCTCTTTCCCTTCCCGCCCCTCCCCTTTTGTTTTACCAAACAATGTTATAGTCTTATGCATATTTTAGGAATTAAAATTACAATTTTACCCAATTTCTTTTTCTTTCTTTTTTTCTAAATCCATTTTCTTAATTGTTCAATCACTAATTGAAACTCAACCAATCTAGGGCCAATTACAAAAAATTGGAAAGGGATCTTTCATCTTTTAAAAAACAAAAATTCATCATTAAATCCTCTATTCAATTAACATTAAAAAAAATAATAATAATAAAATAACTTTCACTACAGTTTCATATTTCAAGCATTCATGTTTTACATGACATGTCCTAAAAATTAAATCCTAAATCTAATTACAATAACAAAAGATTATAAAGCTTCAGTTACAAAAGGGTTACACAATCAATGATGAAGGAGATAACAATAACAACTAAGACTTAATCTTAAATTTTGGAATGAATCACATGTTTTTTTTTTTTGGGTGGGGGGACGGTTCACCTGGTTCTACCACTATGGGACCAAATCATACTCAAAAGAAAAAAATAAAAAAGAATGAAAGAAAGAGGTGGGATCTAAATAATAAACATATACTTTCTCCTCTCACATAATAATGAATCTCACTAATTAAATTCGGAAATAATGCTCACATACCTCTTGAACTTTGAGGTAGTGGCCAAGATACAAGAAATTATTAAGTCTACTAGGAAGATTAATAAAGTGGTCCTTCCAACTAATGAAATAATGCTACTTATGCAAATATGTGAGTTAGATTCTTAATCAACATAAGAATCAAAAATAAAATAAAAAACCACTATGTAATGTCACATTTGTATAAATATCCGCGTTTCATTGGTTAAAAGGATTAGAGCATCTCCAACAGTTTCTTTAAATTTTTGTACTGTTTGGAGAGTAAATAGTCCATTTTACCTTTTGCCTACGTACTTTTTCAAATGCACTTTTCAATAGACTCTCTATCATTTTCTTTATCCCATTTAAATATTATTTCTTCATTTTTTCTTTAATATTTCTTTTTCAATCTTCTTTCATTCATCTAATTTTAATGCGAAGTGCTACATTCTTAATATTTTACAATTTTTTCACAATAAATCATATGTGGTAAGTTATTACTGATTTTAATTTGAACACATCACTTAAATATATATTTTTTCATTAGTATTAGTTAGTAACAACCCACCACTTAAGATTTATTGTGAAAATATTGTGAATGTATTGTAGTAGCATTTCTCAATTTTAATTTCTTATTCTTTATTTTATTTTTTCCTTATCTTTTTTTTTTTCATCCACACGTTTCTTTTCTTTTTTCCTCTTTTTTTCTCATCCACACCTTTCCCTTATCTCTATCTTCACTTTTCTTTTTTCTTTTCTTCTCTAGCACTTCGTCTACTCCAGAGCATTCAAGAAGCTCTCTCTCTTTCTTTCTCTCTCTCACACATAAAGATCTTTGGCGGATGACAAAGGCTAGAGGACAACCTTTTTTTCTCCTCCCACCACCGCATGTCCTTCTCCCTACCAAGGCTCAGATGGGTCAGCTTTGCTCTTTTTTCTTCTTCTTCTTCTTCTTCTTTTTTTTTTTTTTTTAGTTCTAATTTGATTAGTTTTAAAATTGTGATTTGAGTTTGTATTTTGATTGAGAGTTTTGTCGATTTTGTGCATCATCAGTGTTTTCTGATGAGAAGCAAAGAGAGAGTTTTTTCTAAAGAAAGAGAGAGAGAGAGAGAGAGAGAGTGCAAAAGAAAGAGAAATGGAAGAAAGAGAAAAAATTATTTTTTATCCAACAAGCTGATTATTTTAATAGATAAAAAGATTTGAATGAGCTACAATACTCTCTACATCAAGAGAGCTACTGTAACAACTCTAAAAAAAAGAATTTGGAGATGGAAAGGCTGTTAGAGGGGTTTTTTTTTTTTTTTTTTTATTTTTTTTTGGTGTGTTTACTCTTCATAATTGGCTTTGGAGCATCTATTGGAGATGCTCTTAGGAGGACCACTTTAGCAATCATCCTAGTAGCCCTAACAATTTCTCCCCAGACACACTTTTAACTTAACTTTTATTTTAGCCAATAGTACAAGAAGCTCGAGGGTTGACATTTATGAGTAAGCCTTCACCCAACAAAGACCAGTGTTTATAAAACTTGTGTTTGTCATTCATTATCAACAATTTAGCCAAATGGCATCAAAATGGTTCACCAAATACCTCTTGGTAGACCTAATAATTTCTCCCAAGACACCCTTAACTTAACTTTAATTTTAGCCAATAGTACGAGAAGCCCGAGGGTTGACATTTATGAGTAAGCCTTCACCCAACAAAGACCAGTGTCTATAAAACTTGTGCTTGTCATTCATTATCAACAATTTAGCCAAATGGCATAAAAAAAATTCACAAAATATGAATATCATCACTAAACCAAGAAAATTTTCATTTAACTGAAACAGAAACTTACAAATGAGATTTTATCAGCAACAATCAATAAAAACCCAATTGCTCACTTGCACAACTCAAAAAAATGTCTACATTTCCAAAGCAACCAAATAGTCACTATACAAATTTTACGAAAAAAATCCAAGCAATTTTCGTATGGTTTTGCATCAATTACCTCTTTAAAAAGGGGAAAAGAGCATGAGCCTAACGACCTCATTAAGCTTCAAAAAAGGGAAAAAAAAATAATCATTCTAATATAGATTTAAAAAAGAAGAAGAATAAACCTGGGATTACATGCAAAAAGAAGGGATTACCTGAGTGGCAAAGAGAGAGAGAGAGAGCCCCTATGAGTAATGAGTAGAGAGAGAATATCTGAGAGAACAAAATTTGAAATTAGAAACGTTTTGTTATTAACAAACAAAATTTGTCCATGAGAGAGAGAGAGAGCTTACTAATAGAGAGGGGTGGTGACAACATGCCTTAGAGAGTGATGGAGAGGAAGGGAGAGAGCTTGGAGCGTGTGCGACAGAGGGCTGCGAGTGAGAGAGATATAATGAGCTCCATACATTTACTGACTACATTATTAAGCAATGGCATTTGTCACTATAAGTCCCCCCATCAGGAATTTATGGCAGGAAATGCACAAGCCCTTTAGGCAAAATCTTTTAGTGACACTTTTTGCTGGTGGCTGACAAATTCATTGTGGAAGTATCCCTTTCCCAGTGAAGGGTGCTTGGCTGCCAGGTACAAATAAAAGAATTAACAATACATTATTCACTGACAGCCATCTTTAACTGCCAGGAACTTTGCCGCCAGCAAAAGGTTGCCATCAACGGCCAAAATGAGATCATTCATCAAAAACAACTTAAATGAATAGAAAAATGATAAAAGATATTTCAGCATACTTCTTTTTTTTTTTTTTGCCCCCTGATAAACAATTATGCTTTCAGTATCTATTGTTTTATGTTGCACTCTATAATGACATATACATTTATTGTGTGAACAGAATTTTTACTTCTGCCTGATGAAAAGAGAAAAAATTTAACAGTTTGATAAAGTTTAAAGTTGAACTAAGAAATCACTTTTAAAGTTTTAGAGCACAATTCTGGCTGTCGCACAATGTATATTTGATCACTGTGGCTATCTTCATTATATACATCTTGATTCCTATGCCAAGTCCATAAAGCATATGTAGAATTCACAACCTGCATTAAGAAATAGAAAGGCAATTAATGAGGGGAGTAGGAACTAAGAACAGTAAGTATATGAAGGCAGATGTCATAAAAGATCATAATGGAAATGTAAACCAACAGGCTCTTCATTGTTTTGAGCATTTTTTGCTTTTAATTCGATAAAAAATCTGTAAACTTTTCATTTGAGCCACTGCAGACTGGATGATGTGCTTAGAATTATCAAAGGTTTGCATGCACAACATACATGTTCCAAACACCTGTCTCTTTGTAATTATAAGAATACATTTTCCAAACACAAAAATAAAAGTTGAACCTCATAATCACTCGTGGTCAAGAAAGCAGTTCCTTTTAGTTGATTTATAAAAGAGAAGATCCTTATACAGAAGTTACCCATCCAAGCCGAGCTTAGACTTTAGGCTTACTACCATTCTTGAAAAACATATTGCTATTTATTGACTGAACCAATGAGTACTCATGTTGCTGGGGATCATTTAAAAGAAGGGCTAGGTCAATGAACTGTGAGGTGTACATCTAGAGTCTTGAGAACCCCATATTTTACAATAAACTCAAATGGGGCCATGTAGAGCATGGTAGTAGGTAACTGATCCACAAAAACTGTATAAACAGAAGGAACAAATTGATTTCCACTGGAGCTCAAATAATATTTTTGAGTTAGAAAATTCAACTCTGCATCAAGGGAAAATCAGTAACTAAATTTTATAGATGTCCCCAGTATAATCTCAAGTAGCACTAGGATTAGGCAGTAGGGATAAAAATTTGGGTGTGAGTTGACTAACCTAGGAGAGGAATACCAAAAAAGTACATAATGTGACAGGCTAAGACCGTACCTCAAGTATTCCATGCCCAAAGCTGCTTTCTCTATATGCACTCCAGTCTGGTTGTCTGTTCCAACAAAACTGCCCTTTAGCAGGACCAGAAGAAAAATTCAAATGACATACCCCTCCAAATTCTGGTGTGTTATCTCCAGCTGAAGGACACTTTCCAGGGTCATCAGCAAAATCAACATCAACTTGCTCAATATTGCCACCATCTCCAACTATTATATAGACAGGCCCACATGGATCCAATGTATAGTTATAAACTCTATTCATTCGCTCATAAGCATGCACCTGCAAAGCAGAAAATATGTTGCACTTCATTCAATATAGAAGAAAATTGCTATTTTGAAATATTTAAGGTATTTTCCAGTTCTCCTTATATCTGTCCACTCAATCATATCATAAATACAGGACAGACCACCACATGTCTACTGATTTATGCAAATGGCCATTGTTGCTCCATTTTGTGTAATAATTGTTATATAATAACAAAACAGAAGTAAACTAAGCAATACTTTAGAAGGCAGAAAAGGAAAATTATTTAACATCAAATTCTTTATCTCTGATAAATAAGCACCTAAATAATGTTAAATATTTACAATCACATGCTCTCTAATCAATGAGTGTAGGATAGGATAAAGTTTGACTTACATGTCCAGAAAAAATAATATCAACACCATATTGATACAAAATTGCTTCCATTTCCTGCCTCATGCATTCAAATTCCTGATAGTGTGAAGAATAGCTGTTATACCATGGTGGATGCCATGCAGCTACCAGCCAAGGGGTTACAGTGCGGTCCACTCGATCTAGATCTTTCTTTAGCCAAGCATATTGAGCACCTGAAAGAAGATTAATTGAAAAACTCCAGTCACACAAGACAATCTAAAAAATAACATCCTGGGTGGTTTTGGTCTATATATTTATAGAAGTGACAGTATCAGTTACCAGTACTGTTATAGTCAACATATGCCCCCAACATGATAAAATGTACTCCTCCAGCATTAAAAGAGTAGTATAAGTTACTCTTAGATCCACTCTCCGCTGAAGGAACTACGAATCTCGTTAAATATGATTTGAATGTGATCCCAGAAACTTGGGGCTCAATCTCATGGTTGCCTTCAATGACCATCATAGGAACTCTTGAGGTTAATGGCTCCATGAATCTGAAGTTTCAACAGATGTAAACAATAAATACATATCATATACAATCAAATCAAGTAACATATGCATTCACAAATAAATTATTTTATAGATAAAATTCATCTTGTTTCAAATAACATTTTTTTCCCTACTAAAAGAAACTTCAACTTCAATTTTGGATGCGCAGATTATAAGTTAATGGATAAATAAATGGAAGCTTATCAAAATAACAAAATATTGAATGATGATGAGAGGCAACAATAGAATTAAATAATAATAAAGTAAACTTTAGATCAGAAGAAATGCCCCCCCAGTCAATCTAGAGCTTATTTACAAAGTGTGGCTATGAAACAGATGGCAAGGTCACTAGTACTTTACTTGAGCCTGATTGTACGATTTCTATCAGTTTCAAGTGCTGTTGCATCCAAAAATCCAATTACTGATTTTGGTTGCATGAACTAAAACTCAGCGGTGGAAAAAAGGAAATCAGAAATAGACATACAAATGAAAATAAGAAGAGAAAACACAAGTATAAATATTAAAAATCTGAAAGTCATCCCAAATTTGTTAGCTTTCTAAGTTAAAGCATGCGGGATTGGTTGTCAAATCATTAATATCATACCAATAATTCACACCGTACTGATATTGGAAAAGTGTAGAAGGTAATAATGGTTTATGGTGCATAAGGAGACACATTAAAAATATCTATTGAGATCTAGCATATAAGAAAATAGTTCAGTTTAGAGGCAACAAAGTCAAGAGTACTTGAGGGAACTTACTCAAGCTGGTAGTTATCTCTTGTTACAAGGGTTATAAGAAAATGTTGGATCAGAGAAATCTCAACATTTGTTTAAAGCTTAAGATTTTGGGAACACTTGTTATCATGGTGTAGAGCATATAAGGAAAATCTCATTGCATTTTCAAAGAACCTAGCAAAAAGATTTGGAGATAGGACTCTAAAGATAAATTTTCAATTGATCATATTCAAGCTCTAATGCAGGAGATAAGGAAAAATAAAATGTTAATTAGAGAAATCTTGCCATTCATTTACAGCTAAAGCTTTTGGGAACATGTGCTATCATGTAGAGCATATAAGGAAGATATCATTGCCTTTTTAAAGAACCTGACAGCGTAGAGCATATAAGGAAGATATCAATATCATTGCCTTTTTAAAGAACCTGACAAAAGGATTTGGACATAGGACTCTCAAAATAGATTTTCAATATATCATATTGATGCTCTGATGCAGGATGTCTTAGTTTCCCTTACAGGGGAGAAGTGACTTCCCCAAGTACAAGCCTCCAGTTTAATGACCTAATTGAACAAAATTCTGACAAAAACATCATTTAAACCACCACAGCATAAAGGCTAGCATACAAAATTGAAATCAGCCATACAACAAATGCAAATTGGTTGCAGTCTCCATTTTAGTTTCCTCGTTGCATTCTGGTTTCCTGTTTATACTTCCTCCATTAAGATTTTTTTTCCCTTTAGTGCAAAAATTATTAACAGGATTGATAGAACAACATACATCAGACTCCAAAAAAAAAATTTCATAGATTCTTAAATCTTTTTTTTATTTTTTTATTTTTTATACAACTCTGAAAGTTTTGGAGTCTTTTGGAGATCAGACTCCAAAACTTTATTACAACACTTAAAATCAAAACGTTTTATGCCACTATACAGTTCACATAAGTTCTATTTTATTTATGTTTTGGAGTAATTGGAATGGTCCTTGAAGTTCTACCCTTTTTTAATACAATACTAAAATTCAGAGAAAAAAATATTGGTCTTTTACAGATGCATACCCCAACTCTTTTCATAAACAGGATATCTTTATTTAAAAACTAAAAAATGTTTTAAAATTTTTATTTTATTCTAAAGAAGGAATTGGCCAGCAAAAACTGCAGGGAACTTATTATCATACATTTACCAATCAGTCATATTGTCAAGACTACATAAAAATTTGCCATTTTCAACTCAGGAACGAGCAGTGACAAATTGATTCAGCGTAGTATATTTTTTTCCATATTGTCTCTAGTTACTACTTACTCATTTATAACTTAACTAATTCTTGCCCAAGGCCTCTTGGCCTAGTGGTGCTTTCAACCTGATATTCAACTAAATACCTCTCAACAACTGCATCTCAGCCAATGGTTGACAGATAGCCATCTCATTAGAATGGATTCATCAATACAAATGTGCAGCTAACCTGTTTAATAGAATGATAAACAGACCTTAGGGCGTGGAATATCATAAGCATATCTTTAGCCAGCATACCTATGATTGTACATGGTAAGGGTTTGCCAAATGTCCACCTACACAGGCATAACTGAAAAAATTGCATAAAGGTTACCTTCCCCATGCATCCCAGCGGGGTTGATAAGTCTCTCTGATAGGTGCATCTGGGAATGCACACGAGAAGCATGGAACTCCTTTTCCACCAGTTGTCTGATACTGATTTGCATAACTTAAGTCTCCAACCATTAATATCATTGAAGGATCATTCTGAATCAAATGATCAATAGTTGTTGTGGTGTTGCTTGTGAGACCCAAATCTCCAATAACTGCTATTCGATGAGGATAACTAGATGGGCTAGGCGTTGGAAATGTTTCAAAGACATTTTCTCCACTCATAGCTGGAATAGAGCTATCCCCACATTTGTAATAATATTTTGTTTTGGGTTGAAGACCTGCAAAGAAATACAAAGCCCAATTTAATGGAATTCAACAAGAAGTTTGGCTAATTAGCATATGAAGCACATGTGCTTTTCCGGATTTGGGTGCGGGTGCGGGTGCAAGACTTGGCAATTTTTGAAAAAGTAGGGTACAGGTGCGGCGGGATGCGGCAATTAAAAAATTATTAAAAATATTTTTATTTATATTTTCTATATATTTTAACTATTAAAATATTTTTAAAAAACACATTACTATGGCCTTGGTTCACAAAACAAAGAAAGAAGAAGGCAAGAAACACAAAACAAAAAAGAAAACACAAAAGAAGCAACAAATATTTAGAATAAAATTGAGAAAGGATAGATGTAGGATGTTTGGGCCTCATTCAAAGCCGATTTCGTCTGTTTTGGCATGATTTAAGGCCGATTTTGGCCTTTTTTGGCTATTTTGGCCACCGGCCAATACAATTTG
The DNA here is from genome assembly GCF_002906115.3 of Quercus suber. Lineage (NCBI taxonomy): Eukaryota > Viridiplantae > Streptophyta > Magnoliopsida > Fagales > Fagaceae > Quercus > Quercus suber. The sequence continues at coordinate 296,590 of NW_027070192.1, forward strand.
ATTCGGCCGATATGACCCGATTCTGGCCGAATTAGCCCAGTTCGGCGCGAATCAACTTGAATCGGCACGAAACGAAGCCGAGTTGGTGCGAATCGGAGCCAAGTCGGCGCGAATCTGGGAAAAAAAAAAACTCTTAGATGCGGCACCGACATGTGGGCAACGGTGTCAGTTGCTGCACCTCGCATCGGACTCTGGTGTGGCACCCTCCCAGCCGCGTCGGTGCTTCCTAGATTACCACTTGGTGAACTCCAATTTCTATCACTTTGTCTTATGTGTTTGATTAATAAATGAGATGACCATTCTCTTATGTAAAATTTTACTTAAAATAACTACTTGATGTAACGTAGCACTTTCAAGAAATTGCCAAATTAAATTAACATGCGTTCCTCAAGAAGGAAATTTGCAGCATAATATTACCACCCAGTTATATGGTGGTCCATTTCGTACTTGCTTTTATACAAATAGTTTTTAGAGTAAATTACACAAACTGTTGAGGTTTGGGGGAATGACAATCTCTTGGAAATGATACTCCCCTCCCTTGAAGTTTAAGGAAATCAACACATTACTCCTTCCGTTAATAACAATAACAGAATATTCCAAATTTTGAAAAGATTCCTTGACCAAATCCTAACCATGGTTAGTTCAAGTTTTTTGGTTAAATATTGTTCCTTATCACTAACTTGTGGTTAGGGTTTGGTCAATGGACTCTATTCAATATTTGGAATTCTATTCTTGTTATTAATGGAACTATGGAAGGATTAATGTGTTGATTTCCTCAAACCCCAAGGTAGGGGAGTGTCATTTCCCTTAAATTTGGGTTGGAGTGCCATTCTCTCAAATCTCAAGGGAGGGTTGAGTAATTTATCCAAGTTTTTAAAATTACTCTGGTTGAGTATGTTCATATTTCATATGGTGAAAGACCTAATTAGCTGATTAGGAATGGATGAAAATATATATACTTTGGAGTTAAGTTAGTACCAAAAAAAAAAAAAAAAAAAATCAAATGATTAAATGCTGCACAACTGAGGTGAAAGCATCATTCAAATTGCATCACAATAGGCAATAACTTCAGTTGAAATTAGGTTTCTATGAGACGTATATATACAGTTTAGGCATAGGTTTTCATATTTGACTGCTTATATTTTTTTTATTGGTAATTTACACACAACCCAATGGGTCTTTAACTCTTGACCTCACCCTCCACCTAGCACTTCCAGGGAGGAGGTACCAATTGAGAGCTCATTGGCATATTTGACTACCTATATAAAATAACTTCAGTTGGGATTAGGTCTCTATGAGACGTATACAAATAGTTTGGGCAGGTAACTGATTATAAATATTGGGTTTCATGTTTGACTACCTACATAAAATATTTCCTCCCCCTTGATAATTTCTCTAACATGTGAACTAATGGTAATACATTGATAATAGAAGGTCACAAGACCACATATGAGAAGTTGATCGATCATAATTTCTCATGAACATGCTAATCGATTCAAGAGAACGGACCAACTATCAAGCGGTAGCAGTTTAAGGCCATAGCATCATAGCAATTGATAAAGATGCAAAAGCCTACCAACAAATCATTCTAACCCACAAGGGCAAATTACTTTAAAGTAACAAAAAGGGAGTTTGTACCTTTGAGCCTCACATGGTGAATGATCCCAGAGGTGTAATTCAAGAGGCCTTTAAATGGGTACAATTGACTGTAAACAGTGGAAACCCCTTTTGCAACACTCGTATACTTGCCACTTTCTTTCCCATACCACACCTCGCTCAAAACCGATGAAGGATCAAGCTCAGTCAAATTTGAACCAACCTGAGCATCCCCTAAACCAGTACAAACAAACCCAATTCACTAAAATCACTAAAGCAAACAACAACAACAACAACAAGAAAAGTAGAAAAGATTGAGAATTTCTCAGACTTACCAGTAACCCAAGAAACCCAAACTGAAGTTGGCGAAGAAATAGCAAGAGCAATCTGTTCTGGGAAGTTTGAAGTGACATTTCTCTTGATCCTTGGATCATCCATTGGCAAGTCCGAGCTGCCTTTACGTAAAGAAGGATCAAGGCGATGTGTCACAGGCTTAAATGGGCCATCTAGAGTAGTGGGTATTTGGCTTTCAGTGACCACCATCTTTGTGATGATCAAGAAAGTGGTCAGAGTGATCATCCATAGCTTGGAGTCCTTCATTGGGGTTACTATTTTTTCTTGATTGTTATTGGTAGTAATGGTTTTTTTAAGGTTGTCGGGAGAAGAGCAGTTTGGTCATGGTGAACAATCAAAGAGGTGGGGGTTTGGTAGTTTGGGATGAAAGCGAATCGGTTGGTGATGAAGTATGGCATATCTGTGATGAATAATAGAATATACTTTTCGTTCAGTGTTCAACCGGGTGTAGAACACTAGAACCATGCAAGTTTGTTTGGTGTTCAAGATTTCGTAGTGGTTGCTGGCAGTGTACTTATCTAAGAAATAAGTACAGTATCCAAAATAAATAAATAGAAAAAGAACAAAAATATAAATTATTATACTTTTATAGTGTCATTTTGACAGCCTATAAATTATATATTTAAGTTTAAACAATTTTCTCAAAAAATAATAAAAAGTTTAAACCATTAATTATTATTTGGGTAAAATCCAATAATTAACTATAAAATTTGAGCTAGGTCCAAAACATTTCAGCATTGATTAAATTAGTCATTTAACACAAACGGTCTAAACGTTGTTTATTATTTTTACTCTCTTGGACTCCTCTCTCACCTTAGACCTCTCTCTTCTCTCTCTAACCGAACCCTCATTTTTAGCTTTGGTTGTGGGTAGTCACTTGTCAGTGGTGGTGGGTGTCAATGGTGGATCTGAAGCCCTTTGTGGGTTTCAATGGCGGATTTGTGATGGATCTGAAACTCTTTGTGGGTGGATTTCAATGGTTGATCTAAAGCTCTCTGTATGTTAATGATTGACTTGAAGCTCTTTTTATTAATTTCTTTCTGACTCTCTTTGAAAGCTTTGTAGGTGTGGGTTTGGTAATGGATTTGTTATGGGTATGTGGCTGGATTTTATTGTGTTTGGTATGTAGTTATGGGATTTTTTAGAAAATAACTACAAAACCCAAACAATATTATTAGTTAGGCAACGTTTTAAACATATTGCATTTCTAACAATTCGACTTCAGAGGAGTCGATTTTACTGTTCATATTGCCTATTTTTGCGCCACGTAGATAAAAAAATCAAGTCCATTATACTCATTTTTTATACATAGAAATCGACTTCAGTGGAGTCGTTTTCAATACAAAGAAAACGACTCCACTGAAGTCGATTTGCCCAAATACCCACCAACACCACGAACTCCACACAGTTAACTTCAGTTGTGTTAAAAAACCCCATGCGACAGAAGAACCCAGGCGCCGACGAGCAAACGAAGCTAGGCATCGACGAGCAACACCGACGAGCAAACACAGCAAACGAACCCAGGCGCCGACAAGCAAAAAACCCCATGCGACAGAAGAACCCAGGCGCCGACGAGCAAACGAACCCAGGCGCCGACGAGCAACACTGACGAGCAAACACAGCAAACGAACCCAGGCGCCGACGAGCAACATCGACGAGCAACACCGACGAACCCAGGCGTCGATTCACCAAACCCCGACGAACCCAGGCGCCGATTTCACCAGACCCCGACGAACCCAGCAACACCGACGGCGAAGCACGAAGAATCCAAGCGCCGATTCTGACCAAACCCCGACGAAAGCTTCAGGTGATCGGATCGGATTAGTGGAGGAGAACACGCTCGGGTACGACTCCGTTTTGGATTTGATTTCTTCTGGGGTTCTTCTGGTTGTGAGGTGGTACGAGCAACACCGATGGCAATGACGTTTGAATTTCTACACTAAGAAATCGACTTCAGTGGAGTTGCTTTCAATACAAAGAAAACGACTCCACTAGAGTCGTTTTCTTTGTATTGAAAGCGATTCCATTGAAGTCGATTTCTATGTATAAAAAATGAGTATAAAGGACTCGATTTCTTTATCTATGTGGCGCAAAAATAGGCGATATGAACAGTAAAATCAACTCCTCTGAAGTCGAATTGTTAGAAATGCAATATGTTTGAAACGTTGCCTAACTAATAATATTGTTTGGGTTTTGTAGTTATTTTCTAAAAAATCCCTGTGGTTATTTCGAGTTGTGAAGGACATGCTAGTTGTTGGTTGGTGGTAGTTGTTGTTGCTAATGGTTGTGGGTTTGTGGCTGAGTTTGGTATAGGTACCTTTGTAAACTGGACTAAAGCCTCCACTGCCAAGTATCTTTTTTCTGATTTTTTTTTTTAAATAACTATAAAATCCAAACTATTTTATTAGTTAGCTAATGTTTGAAACTATTTTGGTATTTAACAAATCTAGTCCAAAGGACTTGATTTTGGTGTATAAATCGAGTATATTGCACTCGATTTTCCATTGCACCAGCAGTTGAGCTAGACAAACTGTCCACGTAGGCCTGGAAATCGAGCCCAAAGAACTTGCTTTTCCTTCATGGAAATCGAGCCAAAGGACTCGATGTAGTTTAATAGAAATCGAGTCCTTTGAACTCGATTTTAGTTCAGCCCAACCACTCAAAACACCACTTAAACTTACTTGGATTTTTTTCTTGTTCTTCCTTTCCTTTTTTTCTCCAAATGCCGTCCCACTCTCCACTTCCAAGCCCCAAAAACACATGAACAAATCAAATCCAAAACAAATCAAACCCACTCTCCAGCGTGTTCTTCTCCTCCACTGGAGCGGCGGCGAGAAACCACACATCCAATCCGATTTCCATCGCCTGAAGCTTTCGCTGCCTGGGTTTGGTCAGAATCGGCACCTGGGTTGCTGGGCTTTTGCATCGTTACTTCTTTCTTCCATTGAAGCGGCGACGAGAAACCACATCTGATCCGATTTCAGCTTTTGCCATCTGGGTTTGGTCAGAATTAGTGCCTAGGTTGCTTGGTTTGCATCGTTGTTTCTTTCTTCTTCGTTGTTCATCTTTGCGTTTTGATCTCTGGCAACTTTCTGTCTCTGCGTTACTAAATCGAGTCCATAGGGCTCGGTTTCCATGAACGAAAACCGAGTCCAGTAGACTCGATTTCCAGAACTCAAGTCCACTAGACTTGATTTCAATGTGTCCTACGTGGACGTCCACCTCAGCTACTGGCGCAACGAGAAATCGTACATAATAGCCCAAAATCGACACTAACATGCTCCAATTGTTAGATAGCAAAATTGTTTCAAAAGTTTGCTAACTAACAAAATAGTTTGCCTTTTATCGTTATTTATGAAAAAATGCCATTTTTTCCTCCCAAACCCTTACTTGCTTTCTTTAGTTCTTGGTATGAGTAACGATGTGGGCCCAATTCAAATCTCCAATCTTTAACTTTGTCCATGTTCTTAATCTTCCTAAACAAGTAAATAGCAACAGAGACTACAGATAGTGTAAGAACAATAACTGAATCAAAACTAGCTACTGTTAGAGGCTTAAAGGCTTAAAGCTGTGTGTTTTTTATTCTTAAGTCCCAACAGGGAAGGGAGAGGAGAGAGATAGAAGAGAAAGTTAGAGAGAAGAGAGAGAAAAAAAAAAAAACAACATTATTAATTTAATGAGATTCTTGTAAGCCCTTATTGTAGGCCCATCAAGCCCCAAGATGAAGACTTGCCTTTTGATATTCTTGCTAGACTTAAAGTTATCCCCATTAACAAATTGGGAGACTGAGGAAGGCAAAAGAATTTGGGTGAACTCCTCTGATGGAGATTTTAATGGCAAAGTTGCTTATGTTATATTTGCTGATGAGGGCGTTCAAAATCATTGGGACAATAAGTGGGTGTGGAAGGTTCCGACCCCCCTAAGGATTAAATTATTCTTGTGACTATATGCTCACAATAGGATAAAAGTTAATGAGATTCTTGCTTGTAGGGGTATTGGTATTTCCCCTGATTGCCCAAGATGTGGTTGTGAGTCGGAGTCCATTGTCCACTTTCTTAGAGATGGTCGGTTTTCTATCCAAGGTTTTGAATTTCATTTCAGAGACTGATCCAAATTGACAATTGGAACAAAATATTCTAGTACTGGTTTGTTTCAGTGCACCATTTCGAAATTACGCAAAGGATATATATACACACATAATATACATAATTTATATATTTATAACTTCATATAAGGAGAGGCTATTCAAGTTGAAGGTGGTAATACTAATGATGAGATTGATTGGTTTACACTTGGTCCAGAGGACATTTCAGCTTCACCACTACAGGCTCAGCCACAAGAATAGCCATAGGCATCGGCTCAACCTCAGGCACCAGTTTAGGCTCCTGATTGCCTTGATCTGATTCTAGATTAATTGGACCACTTGCAAAGTTCCTTTGATGAGCATACTGTATACTCCAGAAGGCAGTTTGTCTACCTTTAAGAGCAAATCACTTCTCTCTCTAGCCATTTCTAAGACATAGGGGGTTCAGGCGACTAGTACCTTTGGCAATTCTTTTAAAAAACCGTAGTATTAGCTCGAGTGGGAGTACAGTTTAAGGGGGAGTAGAAATCCTAGTAGCTTTTATTATGCTTAGTTTATTTACCTTACTTTATATAAGCTTTCAGTACTTTAGTTAAAAACTCAGTTTATTTTTAGTACTTTTGTTATTAGTTTTTATAATCTTTTTATGATGCATTTAGTTATCTATTGCCTTCTTGCTTTAGTTTTCTTTATTGCATCATATGCTTGTTGGACATGCTATTAGTTCTTGCGTTGCACGTAATTGCTTGCATGTCCGGATATTCATTTACTCAATAAATGTTCATTGTAGCCATTTCTTAATGACTGTTCATGTTTGATCAAGTTATGCTTCAAGTTATTTTCTCTTGGTATTTACTTGATTACATTTTACTTGTTCTATAAACATGTCTTGATTTCTACTTGTCTCAATCTTAATCAGGTTATAGGTACATATGTTACAAGTTCTTCACAGGTTTTAAATTTAAGTTTAAGTGAATTTTCCTAGACTCATGTTTTAAGTCTAGAGCTTGTTTAGGAGTTCCATCACGAAATAGCCAAAGGGGGAGATTGTAAAGTTGTAATTTTCAATTATGTTTTGTTGGAATTAATTCCATGTCAAATTTGATTGTACTTAGTCAATCAATTCCCTATATGTTTGTGAGATTTAATGTAAGGGTTGAGTATGAGAGTTTGGTGAAGAATTGTGAAAAGCGGAGAACTTCACGACTTGCTCGTGAGTGAACAACACATGAAAGGCCCACGTGAGAAGCACATGCTGAAAGCTGAAGAGTCAAGTGTTATAAGGCATCTTGCGACTCATCTTGCGACTAGGCCAACTCACAAAATGACCCGTGAGATGCACTGTCAGGCTGTTTTAATGTGCTTTCCTAATTTCTTTACCCACACTATAAAAACCCATATTACTCATGAAATTGTAAGGAGACTTTTAGAGAGAAAACCCTAGAAATACACTTGAGAGTTAAAGATTGTAAACCCACAATCATCTACATATTTCTCTTAGTTTTTCTTGAGAGGTTTGTAGCCCAAATGCATACCTCACCCAATCTGAGTGTTGAGAGTTGTTTTTGTACATGTGGGAAGTATTGGAAGAAGTCATTCTATGATGGATGCAATTTGGAGCTAATTGCAGGATTCGGATAACTAGCGAAGACATGACTCGGTGAAGTCCGTTGGGAGCTGGAATTCGAAGGGTTCAAATACAGTGGGTAGATTAGGTTTGGAGGGTCTTTTTGATATCTTTGTACTCCAACTTTATTTACTAGTGGACCATTTCAGTTTGGAGGGCTGTGGAGAGGTTTTTCGCTGAGTACTTTGGTTTCTTCTTTGATAATATATCTCGGTATTATCTTGTATTTGCATCTCTTTTTACTTACTACTTGTGCTTTATAATTACTTGTTGATTATGCTTGAAAATGCACTAGGTAGTAGTTCCGATTAATTGCGCATTAATTACTCTTATTCCGCACTTAGTAAGTCAAAAGCAATTTAGCTGTAAGTTTAAAATTGGGGGTCTAAACAAGTTTTAGTGTTTTGCACTGTTGAGCTTCCACTTGTATAGAGAAAGAATGAAAGATCATATTTGTTTATAGTGAAGAGGATGGTTTTATATTGTAATTTTGCTATGTTTAGGTGTTTCAGCATTCAAAATTATATGGTCTGTTTGGTGGGGTTTGGTTTGGAAGTGGGGAGTTGATGTTGTTTCACTACATTTTTTGGTTTTGCTTATGAATGTAATGGGTCTTTGTGTAAATGGTAAACTATGAATGGGATGGGTCTTTCTTACTTGCAAAAATAGGTTTCCACTGTCTCTATGATTGTTGATAGTAGTTTGGACTTTGGACTGGGAAAATGAGGGTAAGTTATAAATGTTTTCTTTCCCATATTTTTGTTTTAGATAGTCAAACAGTTTGGTTAGGTTTTTGTTCGGTCCTGGGTTTAGGATTAGGGTGGCTGAACTATAGAAGTAATTGATGCAATTGCCTAAGATTCCCAAATAAAAGAAGACCCTCACTTGTATATATATATATATATATATGTAAAATATATTTATCTAAAAAAAAAAAAACAAAAATAGTCAAAATTAGGCTAACAAAATTAAATTTTTGGAGACAAATTCATTAATCCATTCTTGAAATATGCTAAAATCAAAATTAATACCAGACAAATTCATTAATAATACAACATAAATATCTTGAAATATGCTAAAATAGAAATTATAAATTTCTAAAACAAAAGAAAAAAAAAATCACATCTCTCTATCTCTTTGCCTCTCCATCTACATTCTTACCTTTCTTTTCTTTATCTTGATTCTTGAATCTTTGATCTTTTTCTATAAGCTTTCTTTTATTCAGTCATTCTCTGCATCAAATTCACTGCATTCACAGTACATTCAGGATTGAAGAATGGTGGTGTGGGCATAGCAAAGATGACCCCCTTCTCCCTTTGTGTCTTTCCAAAATTGTCAGAGCATCCATAGTAGAATTTGCAAAAATTATGTCATTTTGCCACACCAAAAGCCTACTTTATTATTTTACCACATCATTTTACAATATCCCATTTATCAGATGTTATATTTTTACCACTTCATTTAAATATTATTTCTTAATTCTTTTTAATTCTTATTTTATTCTTTCTTTATTATTTGTTCCTACAACCATAAAATTCCTTTTCTCTCACTGGTGTCTTCTTCTCTCATTTCTTCTTTCCTTCTCTCACTGGTCTCACTTCTTTTCCCTTTTCTTCTTTCTTTCTCTTTTCTTCATTCACCGGCATCCACAACTGAAAACCATGGTGGTAGTGGTTCGACGAAACTGTGAAGAAGATGAGGCCGAGTTTGTGGTTTGTGGGTCTCTGCTGTTGATCGGGGTGGCTAGGTTGCAGTGGTTCGGCGAGCATGGCTGGGTTTGGGTGGGTTTTGTGATTTGATTTTGGGTGAGAAATTTCAAAAATATGATCTTTCTAATTTTGGGTCTATGATTTCTAACATGGGTTTGTGATTTGTGGTGGTACTGGGTTTGATTGGTGGTTTTGGGTGGTGGGAATCCCGATTTGCAGAGGTTGTGGGTGCTGCCGGTAATGGTGGCTATGGCTGTGCTGTGGTGGTTTGTGGTTGGGTTTGTGTGGTGGGTTTGTGGGTGATGGGTTTGTGGTGGTTGTTGGCTACTGGGTAAGGTGGCTATTGGCTGTTGGGTGTGGTGTCTGTTGAGTTTTGTTATACCAGTGGTGGTGGTGGTGAGTGGATGTGGTAGTGTGGAAGAGGGAAGAAGAAAGAGTATGGGAGAGTAGAGATGGAGGCGGTGAATATTGAATAGTTGAAGTAGAAGATGAAAGAGATATGAGAGAGAAAGAGGAATAAAAAATCAATAAATCAATATGCCACAGCTTACCGTACAGTTGCAAATTTGTGATTTTACTGTAGCATGTTGCAAAAAATATGGCATTTAGAACATATGATAAATATGGTCAAATGGTATTTGGTGTGAAATATGTGCCAAATATTTAACATTTGGCACATATCCCACATCTGCTGTGGGTGCTCTTATGTAGATTGAAGATTGAAGAGTGTTGGATTTTTATTCAACTTCAATATTTCAGATTATATTTTTTAATTTGCTTGACAAGACAACACATTGGCTGACTGGCATTTCATAGTGCACACTGCATACAGCACAACACAGTCAGCACAAAGGTGAAAGGCCGGAGGCCTATAGCTCACAGCTGCCCCCACGCACTAACCTCCACCCACACTATACGCACACAATAGCAGATATTTTTTTTTTTTTTGAGAAACCACACTAGCACATTCTGAACAAAGGCCATAGCTCACAGTTGGCTGAGTCTCAATGTAAGGTTGTATTTGCACACACCTGCCCTATCTTTTACTTTTACTTTTACATTTTTTTTTAATGCAGTATTTTACTTTATCAATTATTATAAGTTATCACACCAATTAATAATTTAATGTATGTAATATCAATTCATTTGTATGATAGTGATACTAATTTATTAAACATTTAATTAATATTTAAATATAAAAAAAGCCATATTTAAAATTTTTGTCTAAGGTCTCAAAGTTGTGGGCTGCCCTATTTAGGATTGTAGGAGCTTAGAGCATCCGCATCCGGATTTTATATCTCATCTTATTTTACCATCTCAAAAAACTACTTTATCAATTATACTATACCATTTTACAATACATCCAGCATCCCAGCTTCTATTTTCCTATTCTACTCATTAAAATAATATTTCTACTCAATAAAATAATATATCCCACAATTACCATCATCTACACTACAACACATTATTTATTCTTTCTCTCTCTTTATTTCTGTTCAACAACCACAGTCACCACCACCGCCGCACTACCCACACCTGACACCACCACCACCACCACCAGCAACCCATGATTTATCGTCAACACCAAAAAAAAAAAAAAAAAAAAAAAAAAAATCGGCCCACCAGCCATAACCACAAACCCCAGTAGCTGAACCAAAAAAAAAAAAAACACAATCCAACGCCAACACAGCACCACCAACACAGCACAACCACCACCAACAAACCCACAGCCACCATCCACCACCACCGTCCAGCTTCTCAATCAGACCACCCACCTCTACTGAGAAAAATTCATAGCAAAATCCAGCCAAATCAAAATCAAAATCAAAATCAAAATCCCAAATCCAAAATCAAACCCATCTGTGCTCACCAAACCTAAACCCAAACCCATTTGTTCATCCTAAACCCATCGCTGTTGCTGTCGCCCGTTGCCAAACCCGTCATCATCATCATCATCATCTTCACCGAAACCCACTACCAAACAAACCCGGCAAACATTGAAACCCACCGTCAAACCCATCAGAACAAATCCCCCAACCCATTGGAAAAATCACAACCAACGGACCTCCACGCCATTGAAGAACAGAGCAGGAAGAAGAGAAAGCAGAAAGAAAGAAAGAAAGATTATGATCTATAGAGAGAGAAGAGAGAAGAACAAACTGATTAAAATATATTTTTTGTTTTTACTATTCAGCTACAGTGTAATTCTAAATGTAGAATCGCACTGTAGCAGAATTGTATTTTTTGGTTTTTTTTACAATACTTGCATTTTACAACGCCTGATGGAGTGGGTTTTTGGGCTTGAATGGTAAAAGCAGCTTTCATTTTGGCATTTAGCCTTCCTATTGCTGATGCTCTTATGGGCTTGGGGTTGAGAATTAACGTCTCTTAAATTGACTTCTAGGCTCATTTTTGCCATAAAACTGTATAATAAAAAAAAAAAAAGCCTTTTTGTTTTGCAAAATTTCACATTTGGTTAATACAATATATGTTTTTCTTATCTTAATTACTATTTGAACTAGTTAAATGTAAACTGTCTCCTTCTCCAAAAAAAAAGAAAAAGAAAAAGGAATGTAATCATGATTAATTAGGAGATATTTTTTAATTGAATGTGTTATTACTTATTAGGAGCAAACAACTAAACTTTTTCAAAATGTAGCGTTTGGTTTATACAAATTTTTTTTTCTTGCTTATTATTTGAATTAGTTAAAACAAACATATTTTTTTTCGTGCTTATAATTTGAATTATTGGACATAATTTTTTTCTTGCTTACTATTTGAATGAGTTGAATGTACTGTAATGAACAAATAACTAAATTTCTATTGAATATTATATAGGAGTGATTACACAGGATAGTTTCTTATAGGACCTTTTGCATGGTATTAAGGATAAGAAGCACCATGCTAAAGAAAATAATTATCATGTCTATTGTGGTACACCTGGTATAAGAGCATTCTCATCAACAATTGTAAAATTTTTAGCATTTACAATCTTAAAACACTACTTTTACTACTTTAACACCTCATTTTACAATATACCAAACATCAAACATTCTATTTTTTTTACAACTTCATTTAAATATTCTTTCTTTAATATTTTTATTCATTTTTTAAAATTATTTCTCGCTCTCCCTCTGTCTCTCCATCTTTCTCAACTCGGTCTAGAAACTTCTCCCTCTTTCTGAGGGGGAATCCGGGTAACTAAGCATAAATATCAAACTTTATAGTTAGTTGACCCGGTTTAGAAAGTATATAAGATAGTAGCATCTCGAGCCTAAGAGGGTCGATTTTGGGCCTATAAATCGAATTTTTGAGACTCGATTTTTATGAGTTGATGTGGCATTTTTTTCACGTGGCAGACCACGTGGAAATCAAGCCTCAAAGACTCGATTTCTAAACCAAAAATATTTCAAAAAATTTTAAGTCTCAGACGCGCCTCACCTCAGCAGATCAGAGAAGAGAGAGAGAGAAAGACCAGATCTGAGGGAGAGAAAGAGGCCGCGCGAGCTCACCATATCAGAGAAGAGAGAGAGAGAGAGAGAGAGAGAAAGAGGCCGCGCGGCCTGGGCTCGCGCCTCATTTTTTTTTTGGGCTCTCATTTCTGATTTCTGATTTCTGATTTGCTGCGTTGGGGAGATATTATATATGGGCTTGTAAATCGAGTCTTTCAGACTCGATTTCTATGTGGACGCCACGTGGAAAAAATGCCAACTCAGACCGGATCTAAATATAAAAATTGACCCTTAAAAACTCGATTTATAGCTCTTAAATCGAGTCTCTTAGACTCGAGATGCTAATAAAAAATATAGTTTGAAACTAATGACTATTAACTACATAGTTGGGATTTTATGGTTAAATCCCAATTTCGTTCTCTTTCTGATATTTTCTCTAAAAACCTCTATGGCTTGAGCTTTTCAAGCTCATCACCTCTAATCACAGCCACACCTAGTCCAAGCAACCCCACGACTATTCTTCTCAGTCCAAGCAACCCCAGTCACAGCCACAGCCACAGCCACGGCTAGCCATTGCCAGCCACCACTGTAGCCCAACCTCATCCCAATACCAACAGCCATAATAGCCACCACAAAACCCACCTCCCTGATCTCAACCCTAACCAAAACCCACCACCACCCACCCACCTTGTTCTCAACCCCAACTAAAACCCACCACCACCCATACCCAACTTAACCCAACCAAACCCATGACCCATCACTATCACCATCCACGGCCAAAAACCCATCACCAAAACCGCACCCACGGCCAAATACTACAGCCACAGCCACGACGAGAATCAAACCCGAACCAAAACTAGAATAAAAACCACCACCCATACCTAGATGGACCAAACACCCACCAAACATTACAACCATAGCTCCAATCACAACAAGAACCACCAAGAAACCACCACCACAAGAACCACAAAAAACCGCCACAAGAACCACAAGACACCTGCCACAAGAACCAAAAGAAAACACACAACACACTGATCTCCACATCGGTCTCCTCCATGTCGATCTCACGCCATCACGTTGTTCTCCTCGCCACCAAGCCGATCTCAAACGTACGATCTTGTTGTCGGAGGGAGTGAGGAAATGAGAGAGATGTGGGAGACAAAGAGAAAACCAGAGAAATTAGAAAGGATAGAGATGTGGGAGACAGAGAGACAAAGAGCTGGAGAGAGAATAAATAAATTAATAAAATATTATACAATTTTGCTACAGTGCGCTCTCAAAAATGAGAGTGCACTGTAGCAAGATTGCAAATTTTATAGCATATACAAGTTCTGATGGAGTGGATTTTTTAAGTTTCAAATCAAAAAAATAGCATTTAGCATTCTTGATGAGAATGCTCTTATTTCTCAAACTCTCTCTCTCTTATATATATATATATTATCACATTTTTTTTTTTTGATAGGATATATATTATCACATTGATATGACATTCGTATATGACTAATGAACCACTTTTCTTTTCTTGGAAAAGAACCACTTGTTGTCATGTGTATGGACAAACAAGTAAAAAGAAAAAAAAGGTCTGGGTCATTGTTTCTATTGGTGTCCGTTAGGACGTGTAAATGTTATATGGGTTCAGTTAATATGTGCCCTTAGAGCATCCGTAGCAGATGTTCTAAAAATTATGCTATTTTACCACACTAAAGGCCTACTTTATTATTTTACCACATCATTTTACAACATCCTATTTATCAGATGTTTTATAATTCAATTCTATACATTAAAATAATATTTACTACACATTAAAATAATATTTATTACAACACACCAACACACCAACTCACCAACAGCCATGGAGAGATGACAGAGAAAGGAATAAAAAAAGAAAAAAAATTTTACCACACCATTCCGTACCGTGGCAAATTTGCCACGGTACTGTTCAATGTTGCAAAAGATATAACATTTCCCACATCTGCTAATGGGCTCAATTTGGGTTTGGTGTGGGATATGTGCCAAATGCTCCCACATTTACTGTGGGTGCTCTTAGGGCATACATTAAATCATCTATTTTTAGAAACATTTTTTCGAAAATTGAAAAAACTGTCAATACTTTTTCAATTCCCGAGAAATTTTTTTTCAAAAATAAAAAATAATGTGTGCCTTTAGGGCACACATTAACAAAATCCATGTTATATTTCTAAAGGTCTGGGTCATTCTTTCATACTTTTATTAATGTTTGACCTACACACAACCATCTAATTAATTAAGCTGGATTGGAAAGAGGGGTTTAATATAAACTAGCTTCTTCTTCTTTTTTCTTTTTTTTTGGTGGTTTTAATAAATAGCTGAACGGCAAAAGACTAAGAATAGACCGTATGTATAAATCAGTTTTCCAAAGTTGCACATGTGAGGAAGTAAATTATATGGGTCCACAACGTGAAGGAAAAAGTGTTTCTTCACTTTCGTGATCTATTCAAAAGCCATAATTAAACACTGTTAATAATTAATTACATGGACACTTAGGTCAAAGACTCAAAAATATGTACACATTAGTCTTCCAAGAACCAACCCCTCTTTATAATCCACACCGACACACACATGCAAATCATGTAACTTGTTAGTTAGTAGTTACTTGTCCCAATTTGCCTATGAAATTTCTTATATATGCAATGAGCAAATTTGCCTATGTTATATATATTACTATGTTTTTAACCATATTTCCGCCGTCACTTAAATCCTACTTTAAACAACACCTACATATATATATAGAAATAAGGACCTCGTGCACGTACGATTTTTCCAAAGATGAAGAGGTTGAAAACTCATCAAAACTATTGAGTGAAAAATTCGTGCCTCTTTCCCTTGAGTTTATTTAGAAAACTATGTTAGTTTACAATCTATACATGCATGTGATCAAATTAAATGAGCTTAATTATTGGTATATATGAAACCACAAAGTTTGTTTTTTTCCAGTAATTAATTCATTTTTAGAGAAAATCTTCAAGGAGGTAGGTTGTTTTGGAGTGTGCTACTGCTAGAGGTTCTGGTTCGTTCATGAAAGAATTCATATAGAAGAAGTTCAAAAGTTTAGAAGTTGTTATTGTCATGTTATCAATGAATTATGTAGTACTGGGTCATATATGGTCTACTCATAATAATATAAAGACTTTTTTGAGCAATCTGTAAACTCTTTTTGTAATTAATTGCCTTCGTTGGGTACGTTACTAAGAAGTTTTTCCTTTGAAGATCAGTCTCTTAATCGATTTTTCACTTCCTCACTATATCCTGTGTTTTTTTTCCATAGCTCTTGCTCTATGATTTGGAGCATGCTAAATTTTAATAAAATATAATTATCTTATTTTTTATTGAGAAAAGTTGTTAATTACTTAATAATTCTGTTGCATATTTTAAAAAGGGTCTAACGACTCTAACCAATCATTTTCTAAAATTTTGGATACATACTAATCTTTTTGTTTTAGGCTTTTAGTGGATGCTAGAAGCACATGGTGATAAATTGGTAATTTACTGGAAGTGCCTGAAAATTAACAGTTTTGAATTCTCTCTTTATTAAGAAAAACAATATTGAAGAAAAAAATAAATAAAATATAACGAATTAGAGTCAAGGAAGAACTTCATTGTCACAAGTTATCACCGAATCCAATTTCAGGCAATGAAATTGTCGCCCTGGTAGAAGGTTATCTTTCTTCTTTTCTTTTTTCCAGAAATTTTTATAATTAGTCTGTAATATAGTACTGTATAGGAGAAGTCAATTTTGTCACCCACAAACTTGTCCACTGGGCTGATCATTTCAACAGACTTGGGCCCCTGGCCATCTTCTTCTTGTTGAGAAAAGAGATGGCTAGGGCCCAATTCCTCTCGCTTTCTGTATCTCTTTCTTTATTTATGAATGTTTATTTACTATTTAAAAAAAAAAAAAAAAACTTATCAGTCTTGGTGGAGAATATCATCCATTAAAATCAATAAAACAAAAAGTAAAATCAATAAAATATAATATTTTTGTTTACAATTGCGCTACAGTGCAATCATATATTTAGGATGACACTGTAGCACAATTGCAAATTTTTTTTATAATTGTAAGATTTTGCAAGATACAGAACATAATGCATATAGAAGACCGGATATGAATGCTCTAAGATACCTATTATCCAATTGACTAGTCATGACTAGCCAGTACGTACAAAAATATTATCTTCACAAGTGAGCTCTGACATTTGTATTTTGCGAATTTAGCAAGATCATGTACGATACAGAACATTTGGGGTTCCCTGTTATACCATGAAACTTCACTATACTTTAATATCGAATTGGAGACCTCATGCAAAGGACTTTTTTTAGTTTTATTTTTATTTATTTATTTTGTTGCTGAATAACCTCATGCAAAGGAATTAGGTGTAGAAATGAAGGCCGGTTAATTGTTGAAGTAAATTCCGGCTAAGATTCGGATGTGGATGGTTATTGAAAAAAATGGTTCAATTAAATTTCCAAATATAAGCAAAAAGTGGTGCTGGTTAAACCTCAAGATGGGGAGTCTTTTAATTCCTACATTTAGCTTCCATCCATCTCCATCTTACCTGACAATAAAAGGCTAAGTGGATGAAAGAAAGGGGGTTCAAGTCATAGTCATGGCATCTTTTATGATGTTTCATATTTGTGGTTCAAACTTCACATTCTCTTGCCCTACTAGCAACCAATCTCTAAAAAAAAATTAATAAAATGATAAAAGAAAAATTGAAGAAAAACGGTAATTTTTTTATTTTTATTTTTTTTAAAGAGAGTTTCAACCTATGGCATCTACTCCTGATAATAGCTTTTTATCATTAGATCAAGAGATCAATCAGTTTTTGGTGTAGGCAGGGTTGAACCCCAAATCTCTTATTCAACCATCAAAGACTTTACCAGTTGAACTAACTGAAGAAAAGCTTTTAGTTTAGTTGTACGTCCACCTTTTGAGAGAAGTACCAAATATTTCTCGATAGATATTATGGGTACCCAAAATAAGGCTGGTTGGCTTAACCTCTACTTGGGCTCACAATCTATTTTTTTAATGAGCTTTTGAGTTTCCTACTGTGGGTGGTCCTATGCTCGGCAGGGTCTAAAACACTTTTGTTTCCTTAAATATTTCTCTCTTTCTCACAAAGTCACTCCTTTACTCTCTTTGAGTGCTAGCTCTCTTCTCTTAGTACTCTTCCTAGAATTGCCAACCCCCTTTCCTCATCCTCTTCTCCTATTTATAGGCTAGTACAAGTGGAGGTGCCATAATTACTCCCCCTTGATAGTGCGAATAGGGGTCCAATTCCATCACCTTTAGGTGGGCAAGGCGGTAGTGGCATTGAAAATGATTCCCACCTCCGAAGCTTGCTCAGCAGTGATATTACCAAAGGCAACACCGGGAAGCCGAGATATTGTTTGCCGAGCAACCAGACACCCGACCAAGTCGAGACTGATTGGGAGTGGCTCACTTTTGACGTTCAAGGCGAAGTGGTCCTGTTATGTTTATTGGGCCCACATTGGGTCTCAAGAGAAGTCTAGATCAAGGTCATAAGCCTAGTGGGGAGAGGGCTATGTGTTGTATTTCGAGGTCAGGGCCTAAGGTCGAATGGACTTGGGGCCTTGTCCCGTATAATGCTACAAGTCCAGAGTCCACGACCTAATGACCCCGAGGCTAATCCCTGTACAGATATGTTTCACTATAATTTGTGCTTTGGAGTTAGTTTATATCTATGTGAAGATTAATTATTTTTTGCTAAAAAAGATAATTCTCACCTAAAAAAGGAAAAGAAAAAAGAAATTCTTAAATGATATAATGAAAATGTTTGTTTTTCTTGTGATAATTTTTGGTAATGCCTATATTGTAAAAAGAGCTCTGTAGCTCAACTTGCACCTCTGGGCATTTCTATTTGGGAAGAGGGGGGGGGGGGGGGAGGAGAGAACCCTTTAAATGAAATGATGGTTTGCATTTATCTAGGTATATTTGAGACCTTTTCTTCTTCTTCTTCTTCTTCTTTTTTGTCTGTTGAAATTCGGTATATTTGAGACTTGAGAGGTCTGCGATGTAAGAGTACTAGCATCAATTGTGCTATGCTAAATTCTATTTTGCCACATTAAAACCTACATTTTTTATTTTACCACATCATTTTATAATGCACTCTACATCACATGTTCTATTTTAAGATTTCAAACACATTACAATAATTTAAAAAAAAAAAAAACTGATTTGAAAAAAAAAAAAAAAATTCCAAATTAGCTTTTTGAAAGAGAACAGTGGTGTAAGAAAGAAGAAAGATGTTTGATAAAGGAGATGTGAAATAAGGAGAGAGAAAAAACCATTAAAAATTTATAGCATTTTGACTGTACCATGCCATTTGTAGAACTTCACTATAGCTCTATGCCATTTCTTCTGGTATTTGACACATCTCATGAAGCAACAATTTTGGGGTTTGGTGTGCCAAATGCTAAAACTTTAGCATTTGGCACACCTAATGCCAATTCACTAAGTGTGCCAAATGCCAAACTATTTGGCATTCTATTATAGTACCATCTTAAAATAAAATTGGAATGGTACAAACTAGAGGTGTGCATAGATTGGGTTGAGTCAGGTGGAGAAGTTTTTTCAACCCTACTCACTGTGGTGGTTAAAAAAAAATCCAACCCAACCCAACCCATCATAGGAGTCCGACCCAACCCACATAGATCGGGTTGGGTTGGGTTGGGTTAGACCCATGGGTTGGAAATTTTTTTTAATTATTATTATTAATAAATTGAGTGTAAACACTCAATTTTGCACCCATAATATAATCTTGGAAGATGACTGAAATGATCATTCTAAGTACCCAAAAATCATAATTATATTTCATGCATTAAATCATTCATCACATATCATAAAGATGTTCTGGAGATTCTAACGATTGCGACGATATGCCTGGTTCCAAAATTGGACCATTATATTGAAAGATATCATACGATCAAGTTTTCATGGTTTGCATGCATTTATTGGGTGAAACTGATCACATGTGATTCATTGAAATTAATTTTGATTAGTGAATAATTAAAATTAATTAAATAAATTTTTGTGATTGGTTGCTGATTTGATTAAAAATAAGTTTCGTTGCAGAGGAATAAAAAGGAATAATCTAATAATGTTGAAGTTGGATTTATGATTAATTTTTTAAGATAATTATCTCTAAGATAATTATATTTAAAGATTTAATTATCAAGTTAAAATGGATTTTATTAAAAATACAAGTCCAAAATACATCCAAGTATGATTCCTAGCCTAGAAAAATGCCTAAAAAAGAGCCCAAAACGTACAAGAAGAGGAAACTGGGCTGAGCATTGAGGAGTGCCAATTAGCACTCCAATAGTGCCAATCGGCACTTCCACAGTGCCGATTGGCACAGGTTGTAAATTGGGCCCAGATGCAACTAGTTTAGGTCTAAACCCATTAGATTCGATTTTTTAGGGGAAAAAACTTGACCTAATTCGTATCTACTGATTTTCTAAGCAACCCTAGCTTAGTTTTTAAGCAGATACACCTTTATAAATAGAGGAGAAAACCCAAAATTCAGCACCCCTCTCTCCCCTTACATTAAAGAAATTCTAGAAGTTCTGCTTTAAGAATTTCTTTTTCTGTTAAGTGACCTTATTTTAGATCACCAAGAGATTTATTCTCATTGATTTCTAAAATAATCCCCTCTTGTAGAATACATTCATGCAGGTATGTTCTTACTTTACTATTCTATAAATGTAATTTTGTTCTTATTTTACTCTCCATAAACATGTTCTTGTTTCTGCTTGATCTTTCCTAAATATGCTCTTGCTTCTTTCCTTGTTTATACATGTTCTTCATATGTTATCACATGCTCTCTCTCTCTCTTTCCCTTTGAAAAATTCACATGATTAGTTTAAATTTTAGTATGTTGATTAACACGCATAGATCTAGCGTTAAAATTTCATTTTAAGATTTTAGATTTGCAAAAATAAATTTGTCATGAAAGTTTCACTTTTTTCTACTTCTAAAACCAGATCTATATTTTTCATTAAAATCAAATTTGTATTTTCTTAAGACAAAACCAGATCTGTACTTTTTAAGCCAAAACTAGATCTGTATTTTTTAAGACAAAAACAGATTTGTATTTTTCATTAATCAGATTTGTAGTTTTTTGAACAAAACCAGATCTGTATTTTTTCATAAAAAATTTATCTTTTCATAAAATAAAAAAAAAAAATTGCTTTCTATCGCATTTATAAAAAAAAAAAAAAACTAGATCTGGATTTTTATGGAAAAAAAAAAATCATTCTTTATCACCCTGGAAACTCACATCTAAACTTTTCATCAAGCAATCTCATCAAATCTCTTTCATACAAAATTAAATTGCAAATCTAGGATTCTTAAATAGTATTTTAATCTTAGATCTAGAATTTGACATGACATTTGTTGCATATAATTTAATAATTTGAATAAGGGTACTAAAATGATCATTCAAAGTCAAGAAGACTAGACTTTATTCGAGTAGAATATGTGCCTAACACTCTGTAACTTAAACCCCAAACCATAAGTTTTGGTTCATAGAATAGTGTCTTGTCTTTATTTTATTTTGGTAGATTGTATCTAGGACCAAAGCTTTGTGTGTGTGTGTGTGTGTGTGTTTTTTTTTTTACATAGATTGTATTTAGGACCAAAGCCTTGTAACGATATTCTACCAAGTTGTATTCATATGTTCAATTAATGAAACTTGAGGTATTTCAGATACGTAAATTGTAAATTGTAGTTTTTCTCTTATGTTTTGTAATAAAAAATAAGTGGTGACTCCACATGATCTCGAAAAGAGAGGTGCTGATGCCTAAATCTCTTTTTAAGAGCTAGTCTTGTTCTCTTGCATTGAGCATTAGAACAACATTACCACAAATAAAAGCAAATTTATAATCAAATAATCATGAGCATAACACCAAACAAACAAAAACTATATGAAGAGAACTTCAGGTTTGAGTTTTATTTAGGAAGAGGGTTAAAAAAGTAAATAACGAAATTGTATAATACATTTTTTGATTTTCAAATATATATTAAATATAGGTGGGTCAGGTTAGGTTAGGTGGGTTTATGAATCTTATGACCCAAACCCAACCCGACCCACAATAAAAAAAAAGTTTCATAACCAAACCCAACCCACGAACCCTAAAAAACTGACTCAACTTGGTGTGTTGGGTTGGATTGGGTCGGGTTGGTTTTGGTGAGTTGGCAGGTTCGTTGCACACCCCTAGTATAGAAAACCATACTAAATTTTTTTAAAATTATTTTATTAAACATTTCTCTCTCTCTCTCTCTCTCTCTCTCTCAGCCAAGTTGCCAATCTCACCAGCCATGTCACTTGTAGACACTCAATTTTGCACCCATGATTTAATCAAGGAGAATGACTTGAATGACCAATTCATGTACCCTAGAAATCATACTTGCATTACATGCATCAATTTGTTTTTGCATTACATGCATTAGTTTGTCTTTGCATTACATGCATCAATTCATTCATTACATATCATAAAAATGATCTTGAGATTCTTACGGTCGCAATGGTGTTTCCGATTTTCAAATCAGACCATTGGATCGAAAGATATTTTATGATCAAATTTGCACAGTTAACATGCATTGTGTCTAGCTAGAGTCGACCACACATGATTAGTTTAAATTAAGTCTAATTGGTTAAACAGTTAGAATTGATCAGAAAATTTTGTGATTGGTTGATAATTAGTGTTTAAAATAGGGATGCATGCATGAGAATAAAAGGGATGATTAGATAACAATAAAATTGTGGATAATCTGAACTTTATCAAGATTTATTTTAAGGGATTTATCCACAAGATAATTGTTCAAGATAATTGCCCTTTAAAAAGCCTGAATTATCTAGAAAAGAGATAAAAAATTCATAGACAGAGGATGAAAATGAGTTTAGGTACAAGGACCGGCTAAAAAACCCGAGAAGAGGAGCCCAAACAGCACTCGAACACAAAAGTGCATTTGGAGCCATAGGGCCAATTTGGCACTTTTGGAGTGCAGAACGACACTCTAAAAGGGCCAAATTTTCATGTGATGGGCTTTGGCCCAACGGCCTTCAGGTGACGATTATGCATACCCTTTTCAATCTTTTCGCAAAAGGATGCGTCCGGATTCAAACCCTAATCGTCCGTACCTATTTTTTAGACTCTTTTGGCCTCTATAAATAAAGACTGAACCTTATAATTCAACACCTTTTTTCTACGCTCAAAGAGGCATACATTTTGCGCTCCCAAACAGCTCATATTTTCTGATCTCCTCTCTGATTCTCTGTAGAAGCTAGGGTTTTTAGATTTCAAGGATAATTGAATACGTTTCTTTGAACCCTAAAACATCCTCTCAAGTAGAAGAGTGCTCATGCAAGATGTTGTTTTCTAACCTTTTTTTTTTTTTTTATGCATTTTCTTTATCATGATGATGCATGTTTAATTGTTTTAGATATTCATATTTTACCTTGTTAATTTAGTTCAAGAAAATATGTTCTTGATTCCTTGATTGTTGATATAATCTGTTTCTTAATTTTAAAGATTTGAATGTAGTCAACTATTTTTCTTCAAATAAAACGAATCTGCATCTTTCTTAGATGCAAATCTGAATTTTTCTTCAAATAAAACGGATTTGCATCTTCCTTAGATGCAGATCTGAATTTTTCTGCAAATAAAACGTATTTGCAGATCTGAATTTTTCATCAAAATAAAACGGATCTACATCTTTCTTAGTTGTAGATCTGATTTTTTTTTTTTTT